>NW_021703769.1:3257681-3372136 GCF_005190385.1 Monodon monoceros
GTCCCCGTCTCCGGGCAGCCACCCCGTCGCTCATCATCTTGCTCTCCTGGAAGCTGTGTATGCAGAGGACAGTGCTTGTTTGTGCCGCTCTGGGTGTGTTTGCGTTTAGAATCATGAAGTTTACTCGGTTAAGAAATAGAGTGGAAAGGAGGCCTCTGCTTGACAGACAAAACAAAGCAAGGAGAGGGGAGAGGGTCTAGGGCAGCTTCCTCCTGCTCTCAACTTTAAAGATTTCCCTGCATCCTGTTGGGTGGCAATGAGTTTCCTGGCCACGTCTCTTTTCCTACAAGAGCTGCGCTATAAGTCTGTGTGTACATGTTTACAGCTAACCTTGTGGAGCGTTATGTGAATTTATTTAACCCTCACAACAATCCTGGGAGGTAGGAACTGCTGTTGCCATATTATAGAGATGGGAATGCTAAGACCAGAGAGGTGATGTGACTTGCTCATGGTCACACAGCCACAGGTGGCAGAGCCTGGATTTAAACCCTGGCAGCCTATGCCCTTGATCACCAGAAGCCTCAGAAACCAATGGGATGATTTCTAAAGAAATTCAGCACATGTCTGCCAAATTGGATCAGCCTGCTATTTCCAGGAACTGTAAGTGCCCTGGGTTTAATTTAATGAAACCTATTATTGGAAAAGATATACCAAGATACTCATTTCTTAAATAATGGGAATAAGGCTGCAATTGTATGGTGTTGTTTTGAATGGGGGTTGGCCCCTCTGTGAAGAGAATGGCTGAGATGAACAGCAGCTTGGAGGCTGCAGGGGGCTTGGGGTCCTGGAGGTTGTGCAGGTCTATCCGTGTCACACCAGGAAGGGAGTGCCAGAACCGGCCCTCACCAAGGGCTCAGGAAGCTGAGCTAAAAGGCTCCCTAAGATCCCTTCTTGCTCGAAAATGATGTGACCAACTCTGGTCGTCTCTCTGGGGGCTTCTTGCTACCTGTGTGGGGTGGCAGACAGCCCACATGGCACTGAGCTGGCACCCACTTCTTCAGACTTGGGGGCTAGTGTTAGTCTCCCTTCCTGTCCCTTGTATCATTGCTGTCATTCATTTCACTTATACATAAGCACACAAAAGGTTATGTAGAGAGATACACATACTTGAATACATTGTTGCTATTGGTTTTTTAAATAAACTTATTTTCTAGATCAATTAATAATAAAAATAAAAGTTTTTATTTTACCTTCACCTCTGCCTTCTTTGATACTCTTCTTTCTTTATGTAGATCTGAGTTTCTGACCTACATTATTGTCCTTCTCTTTAAAGAATTTCTTTTAACATTTCTTGCGAGGCAGGTATACTGGCAACAAATTCCCTCAATTTCTGAGAAAGTCTTTACTTCCTCTTCACTTTTGAAAGATAATTTCACAGGGAACTGAATTGTAGATTGGTGGGTGTTTTCCTCTCAACACTTTAAACCTTTCACTTCACTCTCGTGCTTGCACAGTTTTTCAGGAGAAGTTGGATGTAATTCTTATCTTTGCTCCTCTATAGGTATTGTGTTTTTTTCCTTTGGCTTCTTTCAGGATTTTTTCTTTATCTTTGATTTTTCTGTAGTTTGAAAATGATAAGCCTAGATGTAGTTTTAGGGGCATTTCACTGTGTTCAATGTTCTCTGAGTTTCCCGGATCTGTAGTTTGTTACCTAAAACTAATTTGGGAAACTCTCAGTCATTATTGTTTTAAATATTTCTTCTGTTTCTCTCTCTCTTTCTTCTTCTGGAATTCCCATTACGCGTGTGTTACACCTTTGGTAGTAGCCCCACAGTTCTTGGATATACTGTTCTGGTTTTTTTTTTTTTAAATCTTTTGTTCTCTTTGCTCTTAACTTTGGCTGGTTTCTGTTCAGAGATCTTCAAGCTCAGAGATTCTTTTCTCAGCCATATCCAATCTACTAACAAGCCTGTCAAAGGCATTCTTCATTTCTCTTAGTGTTTTTGATCTCTAGCGTTTCATTTTGGTACTTTCTTAGAATTTCTCTCCACTTACATTGCCCATTTGTTCTTACATGCGGTTTACATTATCCATCAGATCTCTTAGCATCTTAATCATGGTTGTTTTCAGTTCCTGGTTTGATAACTCCAGTATCCCTGCCATATCTGAATCTGGTTCTGATACTTTCTCTGTCTTTTCAAATTGTGTTTTTTGTCTTCTGGCATGCCTTGTAACTTTTTTATTTATAAGTGAATATGATGTACCAGGTGGCTAAAAGGAAATGCTCTAAGTAGGCCTTTGGTAAAGTGGTGAGGAGTTGGGGGAGGGGAAGGGTCCTTTAGCCTATATTCAGGTCTCAGTCTTTTAATGAGCCTGTGCCTCTGGGCTGTGAACTTCACAAGTGTTTCTGATTTTTTTTCTTCCCCTTAGGTGGGACGGAATGGCTGTTGTGAGCTGGGAGTTGGGCATTTCCCTTCCTCCAGGTCAGTTAGGGGGCTGGTAAATCCCCAGGAGGTTAGATTCTGGTGAACTCGTTTCTCCCCGAGGGCAGGCCTGATTAAGAACTGAATGCTCTGGTGTATTTCAAAATGGTTCCTTTTTCCCTCCCCTGCTGGAAGCCAGAGTGAGTCCACGACCCCCACCCCTCGCCCCGCCCATGCTCACTGTGGAAACGTGGCCAAGCTCCTCCAGGTCAAATTCACACAAGTGTCCGGGCCCTGACACAGGTGCTCCTGGAGTTTCTCTCTCCCAGGCTGGTTCACACTGAACTTCAGCAAATCACCAGAGGTCAGATTTCCCGGCCCCAGTGCTGGCCTCTGCGGAAGTTTCTGCTCAAGTAAGTTGTTCCTTTGTATCTGCCTGTCAGCGTCTCCAGTTTGGGGGGCAGCAGTTTGCCCTGTGACCTCACTTCTCTGACAGATCGAGGAAGAGCTGGTGCTTTTTCAGTTTGTTCAGCTTTTTACCTGTTCTTAGGATGGAGTGGCGTCTTTCAGCTTCTTACACGCTGGGCCAGAAACCAGAAGTCTCTAATTATATTTTTCACATCGTATTTTTATGGTTTCCTCCCATTCATGGCAGGTGTTATTACTTTTCCATTTAGAAGATGTTTTTCCATTTGGCAGGTTTACTTTTTAAGTACATTTATTTTAAGGGGAAGAAAATGACTGTTGTATTTTTTAATGAAGAAAATAACAGGACCAGCCTTACACAAACAGCAAAGATCTTGAAGGTGGTATTTGAACGACAGAAGTTGGGGAGGCCGGAGATAATGGATGTAGCGCAGCAGGAACACAGTAAGTGTGCTGTAAAGCAGAGCTGTTGTCATTATGATCATTAGCCCTGGTTAGCTGGCCCAGCGAGAGCAAAGGAGCCGGCTTGTGCTAACCCACTTCCAGCCACCGCCCTCTGGAAAAAGAGATTGGCTCTGAGGGCAATGGGGATAACTACACAGGGGACCGGAGCCGCTGTGCCTGGTGGTGGTTCATTGCCCCCTCTTCATGAAGCTTCCAGACAACCCCTGCTGATGGTTGTAATCACACCGTCAACTTGGGCTTCCCTCCAGCCACAAAAAGAAAGCCCCTTATGGCTCAAACAGATGCTCCTTGGGTTTTAGACCACGAGCAAATTAACGGACTAATTCATCCCCGCTCCTCTAAGAACAATATTTCAATGCTGTCAATAGCCACAAACTCCCCACTGGCAGACAAGACCACCCACTGCTCAAGAGACCCCAGGAGGCAGATGACATCCTTTGCCTGTGGTTGTTCAGTGGAGTCCTGGGGTGCCAGACCCAGAGATGGGACAGTCGGCCTCAATCATCCTCAACCCCATCTCCAGGGTGGGACTTCTCACCTGACAGGCTCAGCCCCAGCCAGTTCAGCCCTTAGCCATGTCAGCCACTAGCGGGAGCTAGAGACGCATTCAGAACACACCTGGACAGGGGATCCACAAAGCCTGGTTCTCATGATACGTGAAAACAAAATGGTTTTATTTACATGAAGACAAAAATGAGTGAGGTCGAAGCCAGCAATGTGAAGTATGGCTTGGACTGTGGCTGAAGGATAACCATTCCCTGATCCAAAATGTCAACAGCCCTGCCCATCGTGCTCCTAAGAGAGCTGTGTGCCTGTGCGTCATGAAAGGATCTTTTCATTATTATTTTTAAATGCGCAGGAGTCACTATCTCAGTTATATGAGGACACCATTGAAGTGACGAATGGACAGGAAGATAAAAACAAAGCCGAGGTCCTGGCTAGGTACTGAGAGAAATATGGAATCTGGGTGAGAGAAAGGAAAGCATGGGAGGAGGGTGGAGAAACGGAGTAGAAAGGGGGAGAGAGGAAGGAAGAAAAGAGGAAAGAAGGACAGAGATAAAGTATTATGAGGACCCTCTGGATTAGAAGTGACAAAATTGGATTAACAGGAAGTAGAAGGATATTGAACTCATGGAATGGAGAAATCAAAAGATGCATAGGCTTCAGGCAAAGCTGGATGCAGGAGTCGAAACAATGTGTCAGCACCCAGCCTCTCCATCTCTCAAATCTGCCACACGTCCAGTAGGCACCATGGGGCAATGCTGGCCACAACCCACTCCATGGCTCCATCACCCTGCAGCCCAGGGACCCAGGGAAGGAGAGAAACCCAGCATCTCGATCAACCCTTTCAAAAGATTCCCATTGGCTTGCTTGGGTCACATGCTCACCCCTGGGCCAATCACTGGGTCCTAGAACAATGGGACACTCTGATTGGCCGGGTTGGGGCCAACCAGGTTAACAGTCCCACCAGAAACCGGCAGAGAAGAGGAGGGAAGTTCCCAGAAGGAAAGTGTTAGACAAGACAGGAAGGGAAGAGGGGGAAACTAAAATTTCCTGGACAGTTACTCTGTCCAGTTTAATCCTCTTCATAAGCCCGCCGGGTAAGGCATTTTTACCCCCATTTTCTTGATGAGAACATTAAAGCAGTGTCACACCTCGGCGCTTCAGTTCTGCAGACAGGTGGTAGGATGGGACAGTTGTGGATGGATTCATGAGGCCCCAACGCTCCACCACACTACTCAGGAATAGTCCTGTTCATGGGCCCCCTGGGCTGCTGGCCCGTCAGGCGGCGTCCTGCGCTCGAATGCAGCCCTTGGAGTCTTCAAAGGACTTTTGTTACCAAGGATTTACTCACCAGGAAAAATTACCTTCTGAGCCCTACCATATGCCAGGCACTGTGCTAGGTGCTGGAGACACACAGGTGAGTAAGGGACAGTCCCAGCCCTCGGGGAAAGGCAGGCAATCTGGAATGTTGGGAACAAACATTTGTAAAAATATCCTTAAGAGTCAAATCTGGGAAGGCCTTAACTGTGGGGAACACTCCAGAAATTTACTTAATCCAGGAAGTCAAATTTTTTGGTTAGGAAAGACTTTACCTCTTTGGGAATAAATATGGGAAGGTGGGGAGGAGGTTCTTTGTTATGGCTTTGGCTTTCTAGGGCGGAAATATTTCTTAACTGCAGCACACATGTTTCCTGAATACCTGGACAGCAATCCTCCAGCCCCTAGAACCACGCTGCCCTTCACCATGCAGTTTCAATAACCCAAGGCTCAACATCACACATTTCTCTGGTGAATTCAGTCCTCTCCAGAAGACTTCTGAGGATTCTAAGAAATTGGGGAGGAGGGCTTATACTTTCTGACAGTCACCTAACCTTTCCTCTTGCTTCTGTCCAGGACCCTTAATGTCTTTGTCGTCGTTGGGGCCCATGCGCTGCTGCATTTTGCCCCAAACGTGAACACGGTCTCTTTTTCTTTACCCAGTACACCGCCCCACCAAGGCTCAGGCAGAGTTACTGGACGTAAAATTGCAAAATGGTTTGGAGTAGGAGGAATATGACAAAGGCATACGATACCGCAAAATGGAAAACAGCTGAAAACCGGATGTCAGAGGATACCGGCACGGTAAGCCAGCCTCATCCTATCACAGGAGCCCCTAACTGCTGTCTCCCCCACCCCACACACACGGGGTCCTGTTTTCCCAGGTCCCCCAGCCCCACTTCCCTGGTGTCCCATGCCCCACCTCAAATCTTATGTCTCTGGGGCCTCCCCAAAGAATTGCATTTAGGAGCCAGTGCTCAGAGGACCAGGAAGTGTAAGCTACAATAGGGAACATTGCCATCCAAGAGAGTGAAAAACATTTCTAATTGGACCATGGGGGACTCACATTTGTCTTATTCTTCGGAATAACGTGGCCAAGATGTCCCCATTCCAGGCAACACCCTGTATTTTGCTTCTCGTGACAAATAAACCCAACAAAGAGTTTTCTCAGGCAGTGAATTTTCCTTCCACTTCCTAATGCAGCCAGCATAGATTATGCGCAGTTTTTAAGGAGGACCATCTCCTGGTCCTGTTCCACTCTCAGAGCAGATCACTGTGGCTCTCCACTTCCACACTGGGAGAAGTTTGGAAGACCTCGAGCCAGCCTTTTTTGGGGGGAGGCTACTGAAAAAGCTGCTAATCCCCTTGATCTTGGTCACAAGTCTGTCATCTTCTAGGTTGTTCTTCTTGGCAGATAATCAAAATGTGCTAAATTTTAAAACGACTTTCACTTTGGTGTCCAACAACTTGTGGGTTTGGTAGAACCTCTTCAGAAACCAGTAGGGGTAATTTGTTTCCTCTCTTCTGCTATTCAAACATGACTCTAAAGTCTGGCCCCAAAGTAGAGATAAAACTCAAGTGTGTGTTATGATTTGGACCCAGAGGGATGTGGCTGGGTAAATTATGGGTCCTTGTCTTGACGCATGCTATAACCTTGAAATAACCAGATTGCCAAGGCAGGAAGAGAACACTCAAGACAATATTTTTTGGGATTAAACACAGTGAACTGTCCTGCCCTTGTCGTGGAGGAGAAGGGTTCCCCGGAGTGGGGGCCATGTTCCCATCCCGCACATAGTCAGCTTCTGGGTGGCCACAGACATTGTGCTTTCAGGGAATGAAATCAGACGTTTCCTTCAGTCACGGCTGTGCCCCCGGATGGGAGAACAGCCTACTGGGGAGTCTTCCCACATTCGGTTACAAAGTTGAAATGGTGTTGTTTTCCAACAGCTGTTACTGTGCTGCCCAAACCCCTTCCTCCCTCAAGTCAGTTGGGTTTCTTAGCTTTTCAGTCACTTTCAGCAGTTCCAACAACTTTACTTGGCTTCTGAAGATTCCGTCCTGTTCCTTTTTTTTTTTTTTAACATCTTTATTGGAGTATAATTGCTTTACAATGGTGTGTTAGTTTCTGCTTTATAACAAAGTGAATCAGTTGTACATATACATATGTTCCCATATCTCTCCCCTCTTGCGTCTCCCTCCCTCCCACCCTCCCTATCCCAACCCTCCAGGCGGTCACAAAGCACCGAGCTGATCTCCCTGTGCTATGCGGCTGCTTCCCACTAGCTATCTACCTTACGTTTGGTAGTGTATATATGTCCATGCCTCTCTCTCGCTTTGTCACAGCTTACGTCCTGTTCCTTTTAAACTTTCATTTTCCTAAAGAAATCAAAGCTCACCCCACTGGGGCTGATGCTAGAACCTCTGCTCTCGCAGCTCATCTTCCTAGGACACTGCCCTGCCCCCTGGGAAGAGTTGGGAAGCCTGCCTGACCCCATTCCCCATCTTCAGCGTGCATCGGACTTTCCAGGAGGGCTTGTTAAAGTACTGACTGCTGACCCCGATTCAGTGGGTCTGGGGATGGGGCCTAGGAATTTGCATCACTAACAATTTCCCAGGTCACACTGATGCTGCTGTCCAGGGACCATGGAGAAAAGCTATGTCAGTAGTTCTAAACTAGCTCTGTGGCTTTTAGACTTTAAGAAATATAATGTGAGCCCTGTAATATAAAATTTTCTAATAGCTGTGTATTTTACTACAATTCAAATGTTTTCTAATAGCCACATTTTAAGAAGTAAAAGGAAATAATGAAATTAAATTTTAAATATGCTTTATTTATCCCAGTATACCCAGTACATCTCAAATATATCATTTCAACATGTGACCAGTAAAAAAGTGACTAATGAAATCTTTTCCCTTCTTTTATACTAAGTCTTCAAAAATCAAGGGTGTGTTCTGACTGCAGCACAGCTCGATCAGCTCTCACATACCAGGTGCTCAGGAACCATCTACCATCCCGTGGCTACTTTTCTGCAGTTCCAAGACCTCCCCTTGAAAACTCAGAAGCTGCTCTTGCAGAAAGCTCTCCTTGCACCCCTCCTGCCTTGAACCACTTCCCCCAGTGCCTCAGTGTGAACCCACTGTCTCTAATCTAGTGCTGGCCACACACTGGAATCACTCGAGGAGCTTTAAAACATCCTGATGCTGGGACCCTCCCCCTCCCCATGTTCTGATTTCAGTGGTCTATGGTACAACCTGAGCAAGGAGCTCACGTTAACTCTGTCCAGGTGATTCTGAGGGAATGAAATGAGGGAATGGGCACGGTCAGAAGGATAAAATTCCGGCCGGCAAAAGCATTTTGTTTGGTTAACAGTTTTCAAAAACCAAATTTATTTCTAATTTTTTTCTTAAAAAAAAAAAGGAAATTTGACCTAAAATCTCAAAATTCGAGTTTCTCCTGAAAAATTAGGAGATCTGGCATCCCCAGGCCCATGTTTCCTACTTTCCTGTTTGATTCTCTAATGATGGTCAATTTCCCCATTAGAATGGAAGTTCTAAGAAGGGAGAGACCCTGCCTTATTTGCTCTTATTACCCCAGAGTCAAGAATTGGCCTCTGCACATAGTAGATTCTCAATTAATTATGTTGGATGAGTGAATGAGAACAGCAAAAAGTAGTGTCAGACTTCGCGAGTGTTGAGGGTTGAATTGTGTCTTCCAAAAAGATATGCTCAACTCCTAACCCCGGTACCAGTGAGTGTGACCTTATTTGGTTATAGAGTCTTTGCAGGTGTGATCAAATTAAGATGAGGTTATACCAGATTGGGGTGGGTCTTAGTCCAGTAACCAGCGTCCTTGTATGGGGAGGGAGATTTGGACACAGAGAAAAAGACACAGACGAGAAGGCCATGGGAAGCTGGCGACAGAGATTGGAGCAATGTGTCTGCAAGCCAAGAAACACCAAGGATCGCTGACACCGCCAGAAGTAAGGAGAGAGGCCTGGAGCAGATTCTCCCTCAGAGCCCCCAGAATGAACCAGCCCTACAGACACCTTGGTTTTGGTTCTGGCCCCCAGAACTGTAAGAGAATACAGTCCTGTCATAGGTACCCAGTAGGTTGCAGCAGCCATAGGAAGCTAACCCACAGGGGTTAACGTGCTACTTAGGAAGATTTGAAACAGGCTGATGAGGGTTACCAGCCATGGAAGTGGGATAAGCAGAGTGTTACAGTACACAAACCGAGTGTGCCAGCTTAACTGTCTGCCTCTGTGAGAATGCTTAGATGGCCTTTTGGCTGTCCATGAGGAGAGGATGTTATTAAAAATTAAGTAACCCTAATGTATTGGCAGAAAGACAGTTCTGGTAGCACTGCTTTACCCTTGAGGATAGCAAAGGAGTCACTAAAACTGACTAAAACCTTAAAAAACTTGTGTTTCCAAGGTGGCGTGGGGGCGGGGGGGGGGAGCTAATTTCCTGTTAACCCCATAAGAAATCTACGAGAAAGCAGTAGCACCGGTCAAGAATTGCTGAAAAATCGAAGACAGAGCTGGAGAGGGGAAAAGTCTTCTTTCTGTATAGGAATCTTATCTATTTATATCAAAATATGCTCAATTTCATAAGATACAAATACACTCAAGAAAATCACCTTTTTATCTTCCTTGTAACGATTATTTGTGGATCTTTATCTCAACACAGTCATCTTTACCTACTTATAACCTATGCATAGTTGTGATTTTGTGTTGTGTGTTTGGCATTTAAGATGTTTCTATATGCTCATTAGTGTCTAAGAGTAAACATCTTGTACATGTAATTTCAAGTAGCCATCATGTCAATGCCCTGTGGTGTGTTTATCCAAGGATATAAGTCTGGAGGCTATAACAAAAGGCTGAAAGCCCTTTACAAGTGCAGAAAATATCCATGACATTTCCTTTTTCCATTGTGATTCTGAGTCCCCCGGAAATTCTTAGCATCTTGCCAAAGAATAAATAGCACATAGGCCTCTCAGGCATCTTAGAGAACTAAAGGTCTCAGATGTAGCTTTTAGGATAATAAATGGAATATAGAATAATAAACATAAAACAAACATGTGGTTCCTGTTTTTAAGTGGAAGGATTACAGTTGGCACAGATTTAGAGCCAGAAGTCAGGGTGATTAAGGAGCAGAGCGTTGCAGCACAGTCATAAATTATGGAGGAGCACTGTGAAAATGCTGCTTTTGAGGAAGCCAATTTGCTTGCACAAAAATTTTAAAATGTATGTGGGAGTCCCTGAAGCAGATGGGTTTAGTACTAGTAGCCTCACCGCATCCTTTGTCTCGTAGGGAGAGAGGAGAGAGCTGAACAGGAGTAGACCCGGGGCCCAGGCCAGCGTCTTATGAGGCCGAGTGGGACCACTGTGGTGGCTGCCGGTGAGAGGGCAGCACGTCTGCTGGGAAGGAGGCCCAAGGAGGCACATACAGCAAAGTAAAGGAGACCGTGTGAGCTGTGAGAAAGAGGGGGTTGGGAAGATGGCTGCGTGAAGCTGCCAAGGCCCTAAGACACCCGTCTGGTGAAGCAGCCTCTGCTCTGGACTCTGGGGCCACAGAGGGAAGAGACGACCGGCTGGTGGCACAGTCAAGTCGACACCTACCGGGACTTGAATCTGGGCTGCTCTGCTTCCAGGCTCAGATCCTGCCAGCCAGGGAACCTCTCATATGGTGCAGAGCAGGGTGACAAGGGGGCATCCCTCCAGGACTTGTGAAAGAAGAAAGGCGTTGATCTGCGCAAGGGCTCAGCCAGTCCCCTGGTGAGCCTGCCCTCCCTGGGCTTCACTGAAGCTTCTTCTCTGGGAATAAACCCCATACTTACTCAGCATGCCCAAGCAGGGCTCTGTACCTGGCAACCAGAGGCCCCTTGAGAGACCAACATTCCCATTGTAAGGGGTCATCTGCCTTGAGAGCTCCTCAGGGCTTCTTCTGCCTCTCTGCGGACTCCCTGAAATCTTTTCAGCCTTCAACAAATAAAATCGCTATTTATCCTAGAGCAATGAGAGATTCAGCAGTAAGTCAAAGTAGACTGACTATATATATATATGGTTGCCCATGCCTTATTTTACAAGTAGGGACCCTTTTAAAAATTTAATAGATTTTATTTCTTAGAGCCATTTTAGTGTTACATAAAAATAGATTGGAGAGTACAGAGTTCCTGTATACCCCCTCACCTTCCGACTCATCCCACAGTTCCCTCTATTATTAACATCTTGCATTCGTGGAGTACACTTGTTACAATCGATGAGCTAATATACATTATTATTAACTAAAGCCCATAGTTTACATGGGGATTCACTCTTTGTTTTGTACATTCTGTGGATTTTGACAGTGTTTATCCACTGTCAGGTATCCACCCTGCTAGTATCATAGTTTCATCGACCTAAACTTCCTCTGTGCTCCATCTATTCACCCCTTCCTCCCCTCTGAGCCCGCGGCAACCCCTGATCCTTTTACTGTCTGCATAGTTTTGCCTTTTCCAGAGTGCCATATAGTTGGAATCATACAGTCTGTAGCCTTTTCAGGTTGCCTTCTTTCACTTAGCCATGTGTACTGATGCTTCCTTCATGTCTTTACTTTTTTTCCCCCAATAACTTTATTTATTTATTTATTTTTGGCTATGTTGGGTCTTCGTTGCTGCATGCAGGCTTTCTCTAGTTGCCGGGAGTAGGGGCTACTCTTTGTTGCGGCGCGTGGGCTTCTTACTATGGTGGCTTCTCTTGTTGTGGAGCACAGGCTCTAGGTGCGCGGGCTTCAGTAGTTGTGGCGTGTGGAGTCAGTAGTCGTGGCTCATGGGCTCTAGAGCGCAGGCTCAGTAGTTGTGGTGCACGGGCTTAGTTGCTCTGCAGCATGTGGGATCTTCCTGGACCAGGGATCGAATCTGTGTCCCCTGCATTGGCAGGAGGACTCTCGACCACTGTGCCACCAGGGAAGCCCCCTCCATGTCTTTTCATTGCTGAATAATATTCCATTGGGGAATAATGTGGATGGACCACTGTTTGTTTATCCCTCCACCTACCCAAGGGCATCTTGGTTGCTTCCAAGTTTTGATGATTATGGATAAAGCTCTTTAAACATCTGTGTGCAGGTTTTTGTGTGGACATAAATTTTCAACTCCTTTGCATAAATACCATTGCGCAGGACTGTCGGATCATGTGGTAAGAGTAAGTGTAGTTTTATAAGAAGCTGCCAAGCTGTCTTCCAAAGTGGCTGCACCACTTTGCGTTCCCACCGTCAATGAACAAGAGTTCCTGTTGCTTATCTTACTTTTTAGGTGTAAAATTAATAAAGACTTCTTATGGAATTTTAAATTCCATAAGATTTTATTTATTTATTTTAATGGAATAGTCATTAAAAACCTCTCCCTCACCCCCAACTTTCCACTCTGGTCTGATTTCACAGAAGTGATCACCTTACATCTATGTCTTTCCAAGCATTTTTACTATATGCTGTCAACCTACATAAGCTCAAAATTTATTACAGTTCTATGAAAATTAAAGATTCAATTTAAACATTCTGACCTAGTGCAAGAACAATAATTTCTCTTCACAGTTTCTAAATCGGCCTGCACTGACATGACAGGTACATTTGTGGTACTAGAGAACTGCTCACTTGGAGGAGCAGGGTCATTGTTGGCTCCCTCTGATGTGGTCACTGAGTCCTTAGCTGTTTCCTCTGCCCTAAAGGTAAATGACTAAGACAATGGTGCCTCTTCCCTTAAAACCTTGGTCTTCAAGAGCTGGTCATTGGTGCTGATGCAGGCTCATGGTCCATCCCCCCAGATGAACCACTTGAAGAAGATGCTCTCAGAAGTGGACTTAAGATTGTTGCCTTTGCTTATAAATTTTTATATCTAATATTTTGTGTGTCCTTACAGCTTCACATAATCATTTGCAAAAAATATGGTAATGACGGGGTGTAACTGGCTTTCAAGGAAACAAAATGACCTGAGGATTCCCACTGGCATCTCAGCTTTCATTGCACACAGGAACACAGGCACACACGCATGCACACCAATTTTAGCATCTGCTCAGAGCAGAATGATGGGAGGATCTTTGCAGCAGGGATCACGTGAGAAACACTTGTTCTCTCAAGATGCTTCAGTTTGCTTACATCTTCAGCAGTTCCAGAGAATGCCCTTTCCTGCAAGCAAACATTAGGCAGTGCGAGGTGGTATTGTTATTTGCGGAAAAACAGAATCAAGGCTTTTGCTGTGGTTCAGGCAGCCTTTTTGTTTGTTTTCACATGTAATAGCTGTTTTGTATAAGTAGGTGATGATGCATTTCCTGAATCTCTTGGAGGCGTGTTTTGGCTGAAGCAGAATGATGAACGTGGACGTGGCCCACAATCTTTCTGCTTTTGGCAGTCTTTCTGTTACGGCGCACAAATCAGGGACATAAACAAAGCCTTGTGCAGTCATGACTCCTTAATCAATGGAGCCTTCACCACATTTGCTCCTTTGTCAATGGCAAATGTGTAGGTTATTGCCTTTCTGCTTTTTCATTCCATAAATACTTCTTCAATCCAATTCACTATGAGGTGAGTTTTGCAAGACTCCAAAATCTCTCAAGAAGCTAGCAAAGCAGAAACTTTTACACCACCGCACTGTCAGATTTAGAAAGACTTCTGGTTATTTCCTTACACCCAAGCCTCTGATACACAAAATAAAAGAATCACACATTTCTATCACCCAGCATTTTGTGTAAGCAGAATATAATTCGGGAAGAAAGTTTTTTGATAACATGCTTTCAACAAGGAACTTGAGACCTAGGAGTCATGGCATGGGCAAATCTCAAAAATCCCTTATTGCCAAATACAAAAATGATTGGTTGTCTATAAACAATCATTTTGCAAGCTTTTATTGACCTGCCAGCCTTTATAGAATCAAAATATGCATATAAAGTCTGGGTTTGAAGTTTGAATGATGAGAGGAAAATGCATTTTGATTTATTGTGTTTTCACTACCGTTCAGTTCAAACTATTTTCTGATTTCCAATGTGATTTCTTCTTTGACCCATACGTTATTTAGAAGTGCTTTGCTTAACTTCCAAACGTTTGGGGTTGTAAATTATCTTTCTTAATGATTTCTAGCTTAATATACTCTATATGGTTGTAATTTTTTGAAATTAGTTGGGACTTGCTTTATATCCTAGCATATGATCAATTCTGGTAAACAATCAGTGTGCTCTTGAAATGAGTGTGTATATTGCAGTGTTGGATAGATTGTTCTATTTATGGCATCAATCACATGGAGTCAGTTAATTATGTTTTTTAAATACTTGGTATCCTTACTGATTACCTGTTTTTATCTGCTTGTTCTATCTGAGAGGAATGTGTTAAAATCTCTGCTTGCCATTTTAGTTTTGTTAATCTTATCTGCTTATATTTTGAGGCTATGTTATCGGGTGCATGCAGATTTAGAATTGCTATGTCATATCTTCCTCATAGATTGAGCCTTTTATGATTTTTAAATGTCCCCATTGATGACTAGTAAGACCTCTTGCCTTAAAGTTATGTATCTGTAGCTAGATAACTAGATGAGATTCTTTTGGATAGTCTTTGAAAATCAGTCTATCTATCTATCTATCTTCAAAGACTAACCAAAAGAAGATAATATATAGAGAAGGTCATATATAGAGAGGATATATATATATATATATCCTTTTACTTTCAACATTTCATATTCTTAGATTTAAGGTGTATCTCCTTATAAGAAGCACATAGTTATGTTTTTGTCTGACTAGTTTTTTTTTTAATTAAAACACTTAGTATTTTACATTTAATATGCCAAGCTACAGAATAGTTCCATTACCCCTGAAATTTCTTTATGCTTCTCCTTTATAATCAAACCCTCCCCTAACCCTTAACCCCTGGAAGCCACTGATCTGTTCTCTGTCCCTACATTTTTACCTTGTTTAGAAGGTAAACTGGAATCACACAGAATGTCACTTTTTAATAAATTTATTTATCTATTTTTATTTATTTATTTTTGGCTGCATTGGGTCTTCATTGCTGTGCACAGGCTTTCTCTAGTTGTGGCGAGCAGGGGCTTCTCATTGCTGTGGCTTCTCTTGTTGCAGAGCACAGGCTCTAGGTGTGCAGGCTTCAGTAGTTGTGGCACGCAGGCTCAGTAGTTGTGGTGCATGGGCTTTGTTGCTCGGCGGCATGTGGGATCTTCCCGGACCAGGGATTGAACCCGTGTTCCCTGCATTGGCAGGCGGATTCTTAACCACTGCACCACCGGGGATGGGAATGTCACTTTTGAAATCTGGATTTTTCACTTGGCATAATGCATCTGATATTCATCCATATTGTTGCGTGCAGCAAGAGTTTTTATGTTTGTTTTGTTTTGCTGATCAGTATTTCTTTTACAGATGTACCATAATTTACCGACTCATCATTTGATGGACACTTGAGCACTTTCCAGTTTTTGGCAAAATTTTCACAAAGCTGCTAAAACCATACAGATTTTCCTGTGAACATAAGTTTTTATTTCTTTTGGGTAAATATCTAGGAGTGGGCTTGTTGGATCACATGAAAAGCATATGTTAACATTATCAGAAACTCCTAAACTATTTTTCAGAATGACTGAGCTATTTTGCATTCTCACTAACAATATGTAAGAATTCCAATTGCTCTGCATCTTTGTCAGGTTTTTTATTTTAGCCATTCTAATAGTTGTGTAGAGGTATCGCATTGGGGTTTTAATTTGGATTTCTCTAATGACAAATGATGCGTTATTTGCCATCTGTATAGCTTCTTTGGAAAAGTGTCTGATCAAATCTTTTGCCTATTTTTAACATATGAAAATCAATTTTAAAGTTACTACATAAAACTAATTGTATTTCTATAGACCAGCTATGAATAATTGGAAATCAATATTTTTAAAACAATATCATTTACAATATCACCAGACAAATGAGGTGCTTCGGTATAAATTTAAAATACTTAGGTACAAATCTAAAATATGTGCAGGATGTGTTTACTCAAAACTTTTATAAAACACTGATGAAAGAAATCAAAGATGACTTAATTGAATGAAAAGATGTAGTGTGTTTATGGATTGAAAGACTGACTATTAAGATGACAATTCTCTCAAATTTAAATTCAGTGCAAGCCTATTCAAAAGATTAGCAGAATTTTTATAGACATCCATAAGCTGATCCCAAGATTTATATGGGAAGGCAATCAACTTTTGGTTTTATTGATATTATTGATTTTGCTGTTTTCAATCTTATTGATATATGCTTTTATCTTTATTACATTCTTTTTTCTGTTTAAGATTAATTTGCTCCTTTTTTTAAGTTTCTTAAGAAACTAATGATAGAAGCTTAAATTATTGATTTGAGACCTTCTAAAAGGAAAGACTTCTCAACTGCATGTTTGAGATGAATTGACCTTCCTTATTCAAGTAACAGCAGTGACCGTTTAAGAACCCACTGTATGTCAATGGCTGTCATAGTTACTTTATTTATTTATTGGCCACACCACATGGCTTTCAGGATCTTAGTTCCCTGACCAGGGATCGAACCAAGGCCCATGGCAGTGAAAGCGCCGAGTCCTAACCACTGGAGCACCAGGGAATTCCCAGTCCTCGTTACTTTAAATGTTCACTTTCCCAGAAGCTTTTAAGTGTCTGCTCTCTGTGATGTTTCACCAATATTCATTAGTGTGTTCACTTCTCATCAGAAGACTGATAGGATGTAGGAACTGAGACTTATAACAACTTGCCTATGTTGACGCAAGTGGAGAAATTGAGATTTGAACCTAATAATAACGAATGAAGTATTTTTTCAAGTCAGTGCATTGATTTGTTCTACAGATGCTGGTTGAGCACCTGGTCTGTGCCAGCACTGTGCTCAATCCCTGGGGCCACAGGGTGAATGAGAGCCTGTGATCCCTGCCCTCAGGAACTTTCAGTCTATGGAGGATACAGATGCAGGACACAATTACACCAATAGGTATGGGGTTAGTGTCATCTAATCATTAATTAGATTAATTAATGTGGTTCTCTGCTTCCTAGGTTTATTTTGATGTTGTGACTCGCTTAACAGGACAAATTGTAGATAAATCCTTGATTTTCAACATCAGGATCAGCGATGTGAATGATCATGCACCCCAGTTCCCTGAGAAGGAATTTAACATCAGTGTGAAGGAGAACCACACTGCAGGTATGCACGGCGAGGCCTCGGGACTTCCTGTCCTCTCTGTTGCATGAAGGTTTTCCTGCTTGCATAGTGACAGGGCACTTGGTCCTAGCTGTCTTCAGGGAGACTTTTCCCTGTTCACATCCCAAAGGTTGCAGGGTGTGGATTAGAGCAAAATGCTTTGAGGTCTGCAAGCCTCATTTTGTATTGGCAATGAAATGATGTGAAAATTGTCAGTTGGAAGAGCTGATACATAAATATCAATCTAAAATAAAGCCAAATGAGGGAAGAAGAAGCAGAGGTGGGTGGTAGGATCCTGAATATCTCTGCAAATTTCTCATCTGTCAAGTGGCAGCAAGATGGCATCTAAAATTTCTATGAATCTGTGAGTCTTTAAATCCAAACCACCCTCACTAAAATGTGCATCTATTTTAATAACACAAAAGCATTATTTATTTTGCAAAACTGTCTCTAGGAAATTTGGAAAATTCCAAGAAACAAAAAGATTGAAACGGAAAGCATCTCCGATACTACCAATTAGAGGTAAGTACAACTAATGTTTTAGTTTATATTCTTTCAATATTTTTCTTTGCATTTTGTATGTGTGTATGTATATACCCATGGTATGTTATATTTATATATGTGTATATATTCACAGATTTATACATATAATTACAAATGTGTATTCGTATATCTACATGCTTTTTTTCATCCTTATGGTAGTACAAAATGTATATGTGTATATATCGAATATTTATAAATATATGGGCATGCTTTTTTATATGTGCATATTTATGAATTTTCTCTTTAAAAATGCAAGTTTGCTGTTTGTAACCTAACAGTGCTCTCCTACAGCATTCTGTTGCGTCATATTTTATTTTATGGTGTGCTTTAAGGTTTTTAACCAACCTTTTTGCCACCTTCTGCTATTTTTATAAAACATGCTTCAGTGAACATATCTGAGCTAAGTGTGTGCGCCATTCAAGTATTTACTAAGCACAGATTCAGACAGGTAGAATTGTTGGTTCAAACTGCACACACAACTTAAGTGTTGCAATTTATCCGTCTCCCAGCAACATATGAGAGGGCTCAGTGTTCATCTCTGATTATTAAGTGCTTGAACACACGATTGCTTTCTTGGCCATTTTTATTTCTTTTATCAGTTGCTTGCTCTTTTCTTTGTCCATTTCTGCTGGTGTGATTGTCACTTTTCTACATATATATTAACAATGTCGATGTCTCTGTCTGCCAATATGTATTTCAAATATGTTTTCCTGGTTTATCATTTCCTTTTAAATTTCGCTTATAGTTTTTTTGCCACACTTTAAAAAATCGATGTACCAGTTTTGTCCTTTAAGCCTGCTACATTTGCAATCATGATTAGAAAGTGCTTCTTGACCTTATGACTATTTATCCCTCTTTATTTTGTCCGGTATGTCTACAGCTTGACTTTGTACTTAATCCACTCTGGCGTATGCCTCAATGCCATTTAGCAAAGAATCATGCTCCTACTGGTTTGATAGGCTGCCTTTGGCCGACAGTAACAATTTAAAACATTCTTTCCAAGTCAACCTATTTTTGAGATGTTAACAGTGGATTTGGATCAAGAAGATACTCCAAATTCTCATGTCCTTTACTTCCTTGTTTCCCAAACACCGTTACTGAGAGAACGTGCCTTCTGGATTGACCGTATTAGTGGAGAAATACGACCGTCAGGATGCTTAGATTATGAGGTTATGCGCACTTTATTGTTTTGGAAAAATGAAATGGGTTCTCACTCTCTGAGCCCCAGACTTAGGGTTTATGTTTGCAGTGAGAAACCCTCTGTGGTTAGACTGGCTACTGAAATTGCTAAAATGGAATATTTCTGTATTAACGTTCCCCTTTCCTGTGTCTGAAGGGCTTGACTTTCCTTTTCCTCTCCACTTAGACTGCTCCTCGGCTTGCATTACTAATCAGAGCGGAGGATTGTGGAGGACCACCGTTGTCATCCACGGCCATGGTTCACATACGTGTGCGAGACGGCTACAACCACGTGCCACGTTCAGCCGAGACTGTGTAAGGCGCCTGCGCGGCCTCGGCTTCTAAGTCCCCACACAGATGGCCTCCACGTCCTAGGCTTGGTTTTGCTGAGGGAATTCCCAAGATGTGTGCAATGCTCCAAAATAATGTAAATTAGAATCAAGATGTCAACTATATTGATAGAGAACCAGTTAATAACAGTCCCGTGAGCTTGCATTTTTACTATTTTGTGCCAGAAACTGTGTTCAGAGCATTTACGTGGATCCTTAGGTTCTTACTGGTTGGAGCTGCTGCGTGATTTCCATTCTGCAGGTAAGAGAACCGAGGCTCGGGGAGGACGGAGGATCCCTGCTCCATCCACGTCAGGGGCTCTCAGTTTCCACACTGTTGACATTTGGGGCTGGAGGAAGGGTACGGGGGAGGGTAGGGGAGGCTGCCCAGTGAATTGTAGGATGCTGAGCAGCCTCCCTGACCTCTGCCCACTAGATGCCAGTAGCACCCCCAGTTGTGACAACTGAAAATATCCGCAGACCTCGCAGAACTGGCCCTGGGTGAGAAGTCTGGGCCTGAGCTTTGCGCACAGTGTTCAGAGCTCTGACATAGGGAAGATGTGTAGGTGGGTTTGGGCCTGGCTTTTTCCAGCTCACCTGATTTATATATATTGGGTTCCACACAGGATTTCACATGCTACTAGGTCCTCAGGCTTGAAGAAAGTGTTGGCACCCACTGCTCCCATCAGTTTGGAAACACCGTACCACTTACAATACGGACGATCGCTACGAGAGAAAATAAAACCCCATCATGATCTACCTTCAATTTCTTAATTTTTCATCCTTCCATATGAACTTTTAAAAGGAAAATGTCCATTGTATTTGTGTCCTTCTCCTGACCTCTTTCAAGGAGGCCTTTCCTGATGACCTGGGTAAATTCCCAACCTGACCCCTGCAACATACACGTTCTCAGGTCCCTGGTGATGGGATTTTTGCTGTCTTGTTCACAGCACCTAAACCAGGATCTGGTACACAGTAGCCTTTGTTGAATAAATAAATGCTACAATTATTTTTTTAAACTGTCATTTAAAAAATTAATTGTATAGACCAAAGTTGAAATGTTTTCAATGAAAGCATCTCACCTAACAGTATATAATAACTGAAACATATTTATTATGTTTGAGTCTTGTTTCAAAATCCTTCTCTGGCTTAGTAAAAAGCTGTGCTCCCAAAAGTAGGGCTGGAGAAAATATACGCTGTTATTTTGATGTGCTCATCTAGAGAAATTATCTTGTCACCAAAAGTGTTGAATAAGGAGCTATTTGAAAGATCTATTATATGTTAGAAAAATGATCGTCTTAATTGAAATAATCATAAGAGCTCTATTTTAGGAGAAGAGTTAGATTTTTTTAGGTAGCATAAACTAAGGTACGTATTATTATTTTAAAACTTCTTTAAAAAGTAGTGCATCACGTTGAATTGAAGGGTACTTTTAAAGTTACTCAGCTATTCAGTTATTTAGACACCAAGTCACAGGGACCAGGGAGGAGATGTTTGTTACTGATGCTCGTTCTGCTGTAACGGGCAGTTTCAGATCCTTAGGGGTCAAGTTCAATCACAAGACAAATATCCAGGTTGTTGTCTCCAAGGCCTATGTTTTCTTTCTTCTTTCTTTTTTTTTCTTTTTCAATTGCATTTCTTTTTCTCCATGACACTGAAATAATGATTGCTGCTGTCAGTATAACATTTAGATAGCGGATGGCCGAGCCAGCCAGGGCGTGTTATGTCTTGAGGTCCAAGATGGTGATTCGCCATTTACGTCAGCATGGAGAGTGAAGTTCAATATATTAAATGGCAATGAAGGGGGACATTTTGACATTTTGACTGATCCTGAGACCAATGAAGGGATTTTAAATGTAATCAAGGTAAATGCATCCCCGCAGGTAGCTGTAGATGTTGAGGCCCTTTCTGTAGGATTCCTGACAATGAAATAGGCGCCAACAGTGGTGATGATCCGTGTGTTCCGACCCCCATGGCCAGTGAGGAAGGCAGAGCTGCACAGTGATTTCTGCCATGGACCCTCAGCCCTTTTGCCTCCATGGCTCCTCCCACCAAAATTATACATATCAATATTAAAGTTTTTTTTTAATTCTTTAATAATTTACTTTTGGCTGCGCTTGGTCTTCATTGCTGTGTGCAGGCTTTCTCTAGTTGTGGTGAGCAGGGGCTACTCTTCGTTGCAGTACGTGGGCTTCTCATTGCGGCAGCTTCTCTTGTTGCAGAGCATGGGCTCTAGGTGCGGGCTGCAGTAGTTGTGGCATGCAGGCTCAGTAGTTGTGCCGTGCGGGCTCTAGAGCGCAGGCTCAGTAGTTGTGGTGCACAGGCTTAGCTGTTCCACGGCATGTGGGATCTTCCCGGACCAGGGCTCAAATGCATGTCCCCTGCATTGGCAGGCGGACTCCTAACCACTGTACCGCCAGGGAAGTCCCTTAAAGATTATTTTTGATATGACTAATTACTCCAACATTAATTTTTTTTGTTTTAGACAAAATATAATAGATTTATATAGTCCCTAACATTTTTTTCTCCTGTTGTGATAAAAGCACTTAAAATATTTTCTCTAACCCTATGAGTTCATTGTTTTTCCTCCTGGGTTTGAAAGAAATTAGAACATTTGCACGGACCCGTAAAAATATTGTGGGCTCCTGGCAGTTTGCCTGCTGTGACTAGTGGAGAGTTGGCCCTGCAGTAAAGTATTATTGTCTCATTTACTGATAAGGAGACCAAAGCACAGAGAGGTTGGGTTGTTTTCAGGAAGTCACACAGCTGGAATAGCGGTTCAAACTGGGGCAGTCTGACTCCAGTGCCTTTAGTCTTAATTGCTCTCAGTAGACCCTAGAATGACCAGTGCCTCTGGTGCAGTGCAGGTGAGTCAACCTGGGGGTCAGGTTCAAAGGCAGACCCGAGTTAGTAGGTCTGGGGTGGGGCCCGTTTCTGCCTGTCAGTGTAACAAGCTCCCAGGTGATGCCGACGGGCCACATCCACACTGTGAATAGCAAGGCTCTGTGGATTCTCTACACCAGCCTGGGGCTGAATTCAGCCTGGGGCTGAATTTCCCAAATATTCCGAGTCTTTCAGTCCTTTTAAATCACTGACCACTTTGTACCCTGAATAGCTATGATCATTAATATCTATATTTCCCTAAGCTCTCCTAATTTTTTTGCAGTAGAGTTGTCACATTAATGCTTTATTAGGTTATGGTTTTCGTTGCATTTTTCATTACCCTCTGATGGATGGTGGCTCTTTTCAACCAGGAGCGGGGAGGGGAAAAAAAGAACTCCATAAGTGATCTGAAAATGGGCTGATGACTGTCTTTTGATCGTTATCAAAGACGATGTAAATAATAAATGAAGCACAAAAGCCACAGGCGCTGGGTTGACAGTGACACGCATGCTGAGCAGGCTTCATGTGGCCAGCAGAGCTGCGGGTGCTAATGCAATCTTCTCTCTGCGGCGGCCGCCTTTGGACTGTGAGACTCAGCCAGTGCGGAGCCTGGTCGTGGCCGTGGAGAACAAGGAGCCGCTCTTCTCCTGCGAAGGGGGGAGGCTGCAGAGGCCCCGCAGGCTGCGACCAGCACCACCGCGAGTGTGCGGGTGGCCAGCGTCAACGACCCGGCCGCCTTCTTCCCCGGGACCTTCATCGTCAGTGAAGGCGTCGGCGCTGGGCCTGGGACTCAGGTGGGAATTTTTAATGCTACTGATCCGGACAGAACTGCCAGCCGGATAAGGTGGGGAGACAGGAGCGGGACGGGTGGCGGGTTATGCAGAATTAGCCACATGCCCCAGAGGATCCCTGTTGGAAATTAGCTCCTTTCATGTGCTCCTGAGGACGACTCCATTCCAGTTATGAGAATACCAGAAGCCACCCAGAACACACTTCCCCAGGTTCAATGCCTTCTTGTTTCTATAGCGGTCTCTGACCCCCAAAGGTGGAATCCACTTGTCCGTTTCCTTTGCATTTAGCACAAAATTCTTTTGCAGTTTTTTCTTGTATTAAAAGAATTTGTTATGTATTTCTAGTTCCCCTTTATCAAAGGTTGTAAACTGGCAGCCCTCTGGCTTCTGGGCGACAGAAGTGTTTTCTTTTTCATTGTGGTAAAATGTATGTAAAGTTTACCGCTATCAGCATTTTCAGGAGTACATTCCTATTGTACTTCACAGTGTACCCTCGCCACTGTCCATCTGCAAAATCTTTCCATCCGTCTCTTTTCATCTTCCTAGACTAAAACTCTGCCCCCAGTAAGCAATAACTTCCCGTTCCCCCCACCCCCAGGACCTGGCACTACATTCAACTTTCTGTCTCTATGAATGTGACTGCTCTAATTATGTCATATAAATGGGATCACACAGGATTTGTCCTTTTGTGACTGGCATATTTCACTTAGCATAACGTCCTCAAGTTTTACCCATGTTCTAGCGTGTGCCCCAGCATTTCCTTCCTTTTAAAGCTGAGTAATATTCCATTCTATGTATATACCACACTTTATCTATTCATCCCTTGATGGACACTTGGGTTGCTTAGTGTTTTGTTTTTAAAAACACAGTTTCGATGATCCCCAGAAAGGTGGCAGAGTGGGAGGCACAGGAATCTCTCTCCCCATCCAGACAGTCGTGCTGGCAGAATCTGTCTGATGTACCTATTTTGGACCTCAGGAATCTGTTGAAGGCTTGCACCTTCCAGGGGAAGGCAGACCGTAAACTGTGGTTAATTTTGGTCCATTTCAACTCTTAGCACAGTACCTTCCCCAGCGGCTACCCTTCCCCACCTCCAGCCCCACGGAAGGCAGCTGTGCACGTGTCTCTGGAATCGCGCACACTGCTTGTGGGAGCCGGGGTGGGCAAAAAATTAACAGAAGTTAATTCCCTTCTTATCAGTAATTACTTTATATATAGAAAGATTAAACTCTCCAATCAAAGGACAGAGATTGGTAGAATGGATAAAAACACATGATCTGACTCTATGTTGTCTTCAAGAGGCTTTCTTGAGATCCAAAGACACAAACAGGTAACCTAACACCATATACAAAAGTTAACTCAAAATGGATCAAGGACCTAAATGTAAGTCCTAAAATAAGACAACTCTTAGAAGAAAACATAGGACAAAAGCTTCACAACACTGAATTTGGCAACGATTTCTTGGATATGACACCAACGGCACGGATAACAAAAGAAAAGATAGTCAAATCAGACTTCATGAAAATGGAAACGTTTTGTGCACCAAAAGACACTATCCACAGAGTACAAAGCCAGAATGGGAGAAAATATTGGCAAGTCATATATCCGATAGGGGATTAATATCCAGAAAATACAGAGAACTTCTAAAACTCAACAAGAATAAGAACAAAAAAAAAAAAACCCCATGATTCAAAAATGGGCAAAAAACTTGAATAGACATGTCTCCAAAGAAGATATACAAGTGGCCAATAAGCACATGAAAGATGCTCAACATCACTGATCATCAGGGAAATGCAAATCAAAACTACAGTGAGATACCACCTCACACCCAGGAGAATGGCTACTGTAAGAAAAACAGAAAACAACTGTTGGGGAGAGTGTGAAGTAATTGATACCCTTGTGTACCACTGATGAGAATGTACAATGGTACAGCCTCTGTGAAAAACAGTATGGCAGTTCCTCAAAAGTCAAAAATAGAATTATCGTATGATCCAGCAATTCCACTTCTGGGTATGTATCCAAAAGAACTGAAAACAGGGTCTCAAAGAGTTATTTGTACACCCACACTGATAGCAGCATTATTCACAATAGTTAAAACGTGGAAGCAACCCAAGGGTCCACTGATGGATGAATGGTTAAGCAAAATGTTCTCTATACGTGCAATGGAGTAGTATTCAGCCTTAAAAAGGAAGGGAATTCTGCAACATGCTACAATATGGATGAACCTTAAGGATATTGTGCTAAGTGAAATGTGCCCACCACAGAAAGACAAATTCTATGTGATTCCACTTATAGGAGGTACTTAAGAGTAGTCAAAAGTCATAAAGACAGAAAATATAATGCCAATTTCTAGGGGCTGGCGGGAGGGGAATGGAGAGTTATTGTTTAATAGGTACAGAGCTTCAGTTTTACAAGATTAAAAGAGCTATGGGAATGGATGGTGGTGATGGTTGTACAGCAATGTGAAATATTTAATACCACTGAAATGCACACTTAAAAATGGTTAAGGTGGTAAATTTTATGTTATGTGTATTTTACTGTAATAAAAAAGAAAAAAATAATAAAGCTGCCGTCATTTAAAAATCAAGAGATTAAGCTAACAACCCAAATTATCTGGTTGTTCTTGAGAAAGAGGAAGATTCGGCATCACTGGGTCTGTGTCCCACGAGGTCACGATCATCTGGGGCATAGAGAGGGTCCTGCATCATGTCCCTTCCACCTCTCACTCAGCGGTTGGCTCCAATCCCCATCCGAGCAGCTCGCTCATTTCTGCCACCTGCTCGGACCGTCGCGGGCACGAGAGTTTGAGATTCTTCCTTAGAGCAATGCTTCTCAACCATTGAGAAGGACCATATTTTGCTTCTTTTAATTTCCAATTCACTGTGGAGTAATAATTATATAAAATATTAAAAAATAAATTACAAAAAATGATTATGTGCTTGGGGGTCACAGTAATGCCACTGACTATAAAAATCCCCCAACACTTGCTCTCAGTTTCTGCTATTGTCTCATTGTGGGCAGCTAAGCAAGAGCTCCAGACCAGCACAGGTCCACACAGGTGCATGCTGAGTTAGAATAAGAATCACCTGGAGGGCCTGTTAAAATGCCCGTTGCTGGGCCTCACCCTTGTGGTTTCTGATTATGAGGTCTGGCATGGGGACTGAGATTTGCATTTCTAGCAAGTTCCAAGGTGATGCTGAAGCTGCTGGTCCCTGGACCTTGCTTTGGGAACACCCATGTAGAGCCTGTATCTGATTCAGTGCTGTATTCCCATCCCTACAGTATGGTTGGTCGCTTTAAAAACCATGACCTGTCAAATGTCAGAGAGATTGTTACTGACCTTTTCCAAAGCCTTTACACAGCATGAAAGAGAAGGCACGGAAACTCCCTTTCTCTGGCCCTTTGGGGGAGCTGCACCTTTTCTGTGTTTGCCTGTGGGTACAGGCCTTTCCTTCTGCGGGTCCCTCAGAAGGAACAATAGCTGTGCTTGGCATTCCGGCTTGGTTCCAATGGCTGCCTTTTTCTTTTTTTTTTTAAAAGGGTTTTTATTTTTTTATAAATTTATTTTATTTATTTATTTTTGGCTGCGCTGGGTCTTTGTTGCTGCACGTGGGCTTTCACTAGTTGCGGTGAGCGGGGGCTACTCTTCATTGGGGTGCTCGGGCTTCTCATTGTGGTGGCTTCTTTTGTTGCGGAGCACGGGCTCTAGGTGCACGGGCTTCAGTAGTTGTGGTGAGCGGACTCAGTAGTTGTGGTGAGCGGACTCAGTAGTTGTGGTGAGTGGGCTTAGTTGCTCTGCAGCATGTGGGATCTTCCCGGACCGGGGCACAAACCCGTGTCCCCTGCGTCAGCAGGCGGACTCTCAACCACTGTGCCACCAGGGAAGCCCCCGGATGGCTGCCTTCTGATTCCATCAGGTCTTGGGGAATTCCGGAAGGCTAGGTGTGCCCGCGCATTAAAATGGCATCAGGTGTGCACAGGTGAGGGAGGATGTAGACGACCACGTTGCCTGACTGGATTACCCACGTTTGAATCCTTCGGGCTCCAGGGTAATAAAGAAAGTCCTGTGCTTCTCTGCAAGGGCAGGCTGGTTTTAATAGTAAGCCACCAGCACCTGCAGGCAACTGAAGCTGGCTCTTTTCCAGGACGAAATGTTTTCCCTAAGGTGGACAGAGTTAAGTGCAGCCCGACAAGGACGGGGCTCTTCTTGCTCAGTGAATACCGATTTAACACTGTAGTCTGGCCTCAGATCCCTGGGCCTTCGTCAGATTCGTGAACACTCCTAACTTCCTAAATTCACGATAGGAATTGTGTCTGCTGTGATACATTTGGATTTGTCTCTCTTGATGTAACGTGTTAATTTTAAAAATTGCATGTGTTTTCTTCTACAAGATACGAACTGGCTTATGATCTGGCAGATTGGGTCAGTGTAGATGAGCTCTCAGGGGCAGTACTCACCAGGAAGCAAGTTGACTGCGAATCCCCTCGTGTGAATGAAAGCTTTTACATGATCATCGCTCATACTTGTTGATGATGGTAAGGGTTGACCCAAAATTGTCAGGGGGGTGGGGATGTGTTTTCTTGCTTCTTGAGGGAAAATGACATGGTTGACTGTCTTCAGAACACTGGGGAAAATATAAAATAAACCTTTTTATCACTGTGAATCCATACTGGTGATTATTTTTGATGATAATTCTTGAAACAGCAAACTGAGGGGCTCTGCCGTGGAAAGAGGGGCAGCATTCGTTCAGAGATGATGACGATTAGGGCACTGCCACTGTCCCAGCGTCTTTTTCATCTGTTCATAAGACAACTCTCTAGCTCTTTGTCAAAGCCAACTGCATATGGTAAACATTAGCACAGTTTCCCTGTACTTGGACCAGCTTATAAGCTCATGTAAATGTGACCGTACAGGACAAATTTGTTATAAACCAGGAGGCATGGTCTCATGAGCATGTTTTAACACTTTTCTCTGTAATCTCCCAAGGCTGGATTTCTAAACCTACCAAAGCATAAAGCTGAATAAATAAAAAATTTCAAATAACTTTAGTGATTGTATTTAAGAAAAATCTGTAAAAACCCAGGTTCCCAGGGCTATATGGTTGTATATCCCATTTGTATAATTAACAGTAGAATGTTGGTTAGGGAGATATCAAATCTGTGTTCCTAATTGGTGTTAGGTGAGGAGGGCTCCATGATTCTGTTATGGATGGTTTCACGAATGGCACTTTTTTCAGTGGAATGGCTTTAAAAAATTAAGCTTTTATTTTGAGATAATTGTAGACTAACATGCAGTGTTTAGAAATAACGTAGTGGTACCCTGAGTTCCCGTTGCCCAGTGTCCCCCAGTGGTACCACCTTGCGAAACCCTAGTGCAGGATCACGACCAGGACTACAAGATGCAGCACCAGTCCGGGTGCAGACATTTTCATCACCACGTCACACCCATCCCCCCCTCCCTGCCCCCCCTGACCCCCGCCCCCCAGCCTCCTGCCTTAACACCTTGCATGACTGATGGTTGTTTTTGGTTTTTTTTAAAGTAATTTATTTATTTTTGGCTGTGTTGGGTCTTTGTTGCTGTGCACGGGCTTTCTCTAGTTGCGGCGAGCGGGGGCTAACTCTTCGTTGTGGTGCGCGGGCTTCTCATTGCGGTGGCTTCTCTTGTTGTGGAGCACGGGCTCTAGACACCCGGGCTTCAGGAGTTGTAGCACGAGGGCTCAGTAGTTGTGGCTCGTGGGCTCTAGAGCGCAGGCTCAGTAGTTGTGGCGCATGGGCTTAGTTGCTCCATGCCATGCGGGATCTTCCCGGACCAGGGCTCGAACCCGTGTCCCCTGCATTGGCAGGCAGATTTTCAACCACTGCGCCACCAGGGAAGCCCATGACTGATGTTTTAATCTACTCGATGATTCTACATTCTACCTCTTTCTACAAATGATGTGAAGGGGCAAGTGGTTTTCTTTCTTTCTTTCTTTGTTTTTAAATTTTATTTATTTATTTATTTATTTATTTATTTATTTATTTTTGGCTGCGTTGGATCTTCGTTTCTGTGCGTGGGCTTTCTCTAGTTGTGGCGAGCGGGGGCCACTCTTGATCGCGGTGCACGGGCCTCTCACTGTCGCGGCCTCTCTTGTTGTGGAGCAGAAGCTCCAGACGCGCAGGCTCAGTAGTTGTGGCTCACGGGTCTAGTTGCTCCGCGGCATGTGGGATCTTCCCAGACCAGGGCTCGAACCCATGTCCCCTGCATCGGCAGGCAGATTCTCAACCACTGTGCCACCAGGGAAGCCAAAGTGTTTTGTTAACTTATCCTGCCCGGATATTCTAAATTTTCAAAAAAGCAGGAAAACAGATTGAGCCCCTGCAGTAAAGCTTATGACTTTGAAAGGGAAACGGCCTCAGTGTTTCCATGGAGTGGTTCTTTTCCCAGAGGCTGAGAATGCTAATTTCCCAGGAGTCTGTGTGCATGGAGCAGCCTCTGTAGTTAATCAGCAACCCTCTTGGAATCCCCCTGCCACAGGTGTCCCGCCACGGACGGGGACGGGGCCCATGCTGCTCTTCCTGTCAGACACCAACGATGACACGCCCACCCTCTACCCACGGTCTCGATACCTGGAGGTCTGGAGTCTGCAGGAGGCAGGCCCCGCCCCATCGAGGTGGAGGACGGGGCCCAGGAGCCCTACTCCCACCCGTTCACCTTCAGATTGGACAATACGTGGGCAAACACAGAAGACACATGGAGACTGGCGGAAAATCATGGTGAGTATTCGCATTGGTTGGGGATAAAGGATGGAAAAAGACAGAAACCTGACTTCCACAGACTTAAGCAAAAGAGGAATGTGTTAGCTATGTAACCGAGAAAGAGGCTAAGTGAGCCTGTGTCCCAGCAGAGCTGGGGGCCCCGAGGACTTCCTGGAGAAGGCAGCTCCGGACCTTGGCCCTGCCTTTCTCTGGGCCTTTCATCTTAAGGCAGGCTCTCCTCTGGAGGTGGCAGGGTAGCAGCTGGGAGTCCCTGGGACTCATCCTGGCACCTAGCAAGAAGGTGTACCTCACTGCAAGGCTTGAGTTACCTGTCCTGCTCAGCATCGTGGGTGGGGAGGGCAGAAGTGCTGATTGGCTGGTTCTGAGCCCACATCTGGATCTGGCTGGGATCTGGGCTTAGCCTCTCTTGACCCACACAGGCTGAGAGCTCAGGAAGTGTGGGCTCCCCCAAAGGGAAACTGGGGTGCTTTTACCAGGAGGAACCACCAGCATCCAGTGTCAACATCCTATTTTGTGCTTCTATTAACTGGTCTCTAGGATGTAACCTGTTTTTTAGTTGAAACTGTGAGTCCATGTTTATATTTCCCAGACCCAGAGTGTGCTGTAAAGCATTGAAACGTACCCCAAAAGAGGTCTGGTCTTCCGGGAGGTGATCTCCAAGCCCTCGGAATATCCTGCCTGATAAAAGTGTCTCTGCTTACCTAGGGGAGGGGATCTTGTGTCCATCAATAGGAACAATGTGATTTAGAGTGTGGCCTTTGGGTCATGTATGCGTGTGGGTGTCAGTTAATCAGCCATGTGGGTGGCTAACCAGTTTTACGAGACCAAGTTCTGATAAGGACTGTGGACACAGGGCTCGGTGAGCTTCCCTGGTTGGCAATATTTCATGCCAACCATGGTGGTCCTGACTCCATGGGCAGGAGAATTGGAAATTCTGCACTTGATACTTTTCTAAACTCTACCCCATGTACTTCCTCCCTTGACTGATTTGAATCCATATCCTTTCAGTGTAATAAACCCTAACCCTGCGTATACAGTTTCCAGCCAGTCCTGAGTCCTTCTAGAGAATTATCAACCTGAGTGTGGTCTTGGGAACCCCCGAACTTGCAGCTGGTGTCCGAGTGAGGGTCGCTCTGGCGACCCTAACTTCATACAGAGCCTTGGCACATGGGAGGCACCTAGGAAATACCCACCGAGCAGCTGAACAAATGCACAAGTCAGTGCAGCTAAGGTCCCTCTCCCTCTGCAGGTCGCTCAGTGGAACTTATGCTGAGAAGCCTCCCACGTGGTGACTACTTGGTGCCGCTTTTCATCGGAGACAAACAGGGACTTCCCCAGAAGCAGACTGTCCATGTGAAGGTCTGTTCCTGTCCTGGTGGATTCACATGCGCAGAGCCCTCCGTCGGGAGGCGGGCTCCTCCAGGGGGTCCTGGCCTCTCTCTGTGCAGCGTTCATAGCTCTGGCAGGTCAGCAGATACGGGAGCTACCCTGGGAATGCGGCTCCTCTCCCCAGCCAGGGGGATGAGCCATCGGGGGTGGGGAGCGGATGAGGGCCGAGGTCGGCGCGATGCCTTTGAGAATAACCCCTAGGCTCGTCAGGGGCCCAGACTCAGATCAGAGGTTGCCGCCCCGGTCAGAAATGCTGCCTGCCTGGCAGAGGCAGCTTCTCCTTGGTACACAGCAACTTACAGCCGTGGAACCTATAGATGGACACTGTCTAAGGGCGAGTCATCTGGCACCTGCTTGTGCCCCAAGCTGTGCTAAGGGCTGTGGCTACAAAGGTGCTGACGGTGCACTTGACCCCTGAGTTCATGGCTGAGTTACAAGTTAGCGGCACGGGATCCTGTCGGAACCTCTGATCTAGATGAGCTTGTGCACCTCGTTTCCGCCTTTCTCTCATCACAGCCGCTCTGCTTTTCCTGCTGAGGTGCTATTTTGTGTCTGAAGCCAGAGGCAGGGCTGCTTTATCGCACGTGAGGAAGGCATCCAGACCCTGATCGTGTGGAACGACGGGAGTGGAGCTGCCCCGTCCAGGTAGTGAACTCAGTGCTTGTGTTTCATGCCGATGCGAGTTGGGCGCGGCCGTGCTGCTCTCACTTGCTATCCTTTCTCGTTCCACCATCTCACCATATTTGAGTAGCAAATGGGAGAGAAAGTCCTGGGAAAAATGTCTGACCCCACTAAACTGATTTATTGGTTTAGGGCATTGGTTCTCAACTGGGGGTGATTTTGCCCCCCGCCCCCAGGGGACAGTGGGCAGTGTGGAGGCATTTTGGTGGTCACAACTCAATTGGGAGTGCAGTGGGGGGATGATGCTTTTGGCGTCTGGAGGGTAGAAGCCGGGGAGGCTGCTGAACATCCTACCGGACACAGGACAGTCCCCACAACAGAGAAGTCACTGGCCCGAGTGTCAGCAGTGCCAAGGCTGAGAAACCTTGTTTAGGAAAAATGACTTTTGCCAGGTGGAGTTTCTCTAAAGGGAAAACATGCTATGCTCCCTAATTAAGTGAGCCCACACTGGCTTCTTGGCCGTGGTGTGGGGTGAAGTAAGGCAGAACCCACTCATGCAGCGTCTCCAGCAGAGGTGGAGCAGAGAGCCTACTGGCCCTGCAGGGACAGCCCTGGGCCTTTGTCACGGTGGGCGAGTCATTTCTGCACATCCTCAGCTGTGAGCGAGGGAGGATGAAACCAGCCTCCCAAGTTGGTTATGGGTCAAGGAAGACGAAGCCCATGACAGCACCTCACAAGCCTCCAACACAAGGTGGAATCAGCCAGCGACTGCCGGGTTTTCACGCCTGCCGCCTCTGATCCTGGCCCTGCCTTGGCTCCATCGCCCTCGTTAGCAGCTGGGCCGTGAGATACAAGCGCTGTGAGCGCTCCTGTCTGTCTTCACTTCACTCTGAACTAAGGCTGCTTGATCCAAAAGACGAAAGCCAAGAAATGTCAAAAGGGAACACGGCCTTTCACGCAGAAGATCCAGGTTGCCTCATCTGCTGTTGTCTGAGACCTCTACCCTCGGTTTCCTCCTGGAAGGAAGAGACTTAGTGAGATGATTTTGGGAAAAGAGAGTCCAGTTAACTTGGGTCCCTGGCTCGGATGAATAGGGAGATATTCTGAAAGATGATTGGTGGTCGGAGAAGCTGATGGTTGACCAAGACTCCTAGGGTTCTTCCCACACTTTCTCTCCTCTGTTGGCACAAAGGAAGGGGAAGTAAGAGCTTTGGACCACATTGAGAACGCACACACGTGTAAGTCCATGTCTGTGCAGGCCTGCGTTCAGCCCTCCCTGTCGTGGGGACAGGAAGGTAGAGGCATGGTCCGAACTAGCTAGATAGTTGGATTCCCAGAAGGAATGCCCCCTGCCCCCAGCTATGAGAATAGCAGCTACCTGTTTTGATTTGTTTGTGTAATTTTAAGAAGGAAACCATCCTGACGAACAACAGTGCTTTGTGGGACAGATAGAATCCCCTGCCTCAGGCAGTTCTACTCTGCTCTGATGCTGAACCATCCAGGAAAATGGAAAGAGCTCCTGAGCCAAGGGGCTGTGCTTAGCCTCCCACTTGGTGCGTGGAGCTGAGGCTGCCCGGCTGGAAGGAGGCCAGTGGGGAGGGCGTCTCCCCAGGCACTGGCTGAGGGCACTGCCAAGGTGGGAGAGGAGCTGGTGATGCCTCTTCCTGTTGGCCAGCTGCTTAGTGGTTGTCTTTTGGGGAAGGAGGAGCAGCTACAGAAGCAGTGTGTGTGGAAGGGAAGCTTGGTCATTGCAGGGCTAGGCCGGCAGGTTGGAGGGGGTCTGGTGGCACTGACCAAGGGCCAGCTGTCAGAGGGACAAGAGCACCCAATCCGGGACAAGGGGCGTCTAGCTCATCTTGTCCCAGAAGATGTCCTTCCTCTCATCTGCTACTCACAGCCCAGGACACACCCCCGTTCCTGCCACAGTATCTTAGGGCTCTGAGAACGGGGATCCAACAAACCTGGGTTTCGGTTCCCAAACTGTGTCTTATCAGATACAGAATCTAACCAATCCTCGACTTTCATATATAAAGTGAGATCAGTGATGTTCTTTTTCTCTCAAGCTTATTGGACAATTTAATCAAGTAGCACATGTAAATTAGTAATTACTGGTACATAGTGAACAGTGGCTGCTGCTACTAGTATTATTAACAGTAATTACCAATTATGTCTTTGTAGCCATTGGTAAATAAGGCTACCCCAAAGTGTCCACGCTTCTCCGTTACCCATCTCCGTTAGCCTGAATATACCAGCCTGCATTCACACACCGGGGACATTGTACACTCCCGGGAAGACTCCTTCATCCCAGATGCCATCACTGATTCCACCCACCTTGTCCTGCTCTGCCGCCGGACACCCCCAATCAAGAGGTTCTGCAGGGTAGCATAGGGGCCTGCCCTCTCTGTGGGGAAGCTGGTGAGCTCTTACAGAAAGAGATCCAGCACCCATCAGCTTCTGAGGCCCTCAGTGAATATTGGTTGAATGAGGAATGGATAAGGCTGCACCCAGCACTGCCCAACCGCGGTGACCCCAAGAGCCTTCACTGTGAGTCTTCGAAGAGGATGAGAACAAGCTTTTAGATGCCAAGGTCCTAGTGAAACAAGGCTTTTGGTTTTGTTGGTTGGTTTTTGTTTTTACCATCACTTTACGTGAAACACTGAACAACAAGAAGCTCCACTTCCTAACCAGCAATTACAGAAGCATCCCCTCCCCCCTCCCCAAGTATGTCCTCTTGCTTCATAGGACAGGTGTATTTTGCGCAGTCTGGATGCTTCTGTGATGGCACAGAACAACGCATCTGGGGGAGATGATACTCCTTGCCCTCTGCATTTATTACCGCCATCTGTAATTTCAGCTCCTGTCATATTTCTTTCCCTGTGTCCCACAGGAAAGGTCATACGTCAGGGATCAGATGTCAGCCCTGTCCATCAACACAGCCGAGGCAGGTGCCAAGCTGGGAGCTAAGGTAAGTGTGGCTCATTTGCTGCTTGGGTTGAAACAGAGGGGTGGCTTTGCTGATGGTCCCCCTGGTGGGGGACACCCTGGCTGCTCCCCCAGCCCCCAAGCCAGGATGATCCCCTGCGGGCCTGATCCACACCTGCCTCCACCCCAGCCCCACCTGCGATTCTGCTCAAGCTCACATGCCTTCGCCTCCCAGCTCAGGTGTCAGATGACCCAGGGCCCACATTCCAGTCCGTCCAGTGCTACCATTACGACTTTTTGCCACATGCAGATGCCACTTGCACTAGTGTATTAAAAAACTTGTTTTTCTTTAAATGGACTTGCATACCAATGAAATACACTTCTTTAAATAGGAAATTTTATATTTCAACTGTAAATGAAAACCCAGTTTTGCTTGTGTAAAGAGCAGGTAAGTGCTCATAGAAATAGAACCCAGTAATTCCAGGTAGAAAATGTGGAAGGAGAGAGAGAGCCAAGCCAGGCTGGCACCCGATGGAGACTTTCTCCTGTTGTCATTAGGAGTATGGAAGAGGAATTAGAAAGGGACTAATTTTCTTGCTGTGCAATTCAGTGTCATTTAAAACCCTGTTCCCGAACTGGCTGAACCTTCCCTTCTCTAAGAGGACGATGATCCCACTTTGAAAAAGAGCGAGTTGACGCAGGGCTGCCGTCATTTATTGGGCAGGTGCCTGGCTGGGGTGAGCAGGTCCAGGTCCAGAGGGCATCTGCCCACCAATCCACGCTCCCAGGGGAAGGGAATGCAGAGACTCCTGGGGGGCTGGCGGGGGCCCCTCTTTCCTTAACTGGTCTGTAAGCTTCGGGAGGCCAGAGCATTGCTCCTGGTAAGCACGCTAAGAGCTCTGATCCACTGAGCGTGCCCTGGGGTTTGCACTCTACGAGCATAATCCCACTGCATTTTCACCAGACCCGTGCAGGAGGGGAGGACACCAAGGCCTGTGGCTTCTATTTCTTGGAGTGTCTCTGGGTCCCCTTTATGATGTCCTGCAAATAGTCAGTGCACCTGTGGTGGCTGGTTGAGTCGACAGCCATTCACATACTTTCCCTAAGTGAAGTTGTCACTTATGATTTATCAGGTAACCTGATATTTTAAAATCTGTGACAAGACATGAACTATCTTAAAACTGTTGCTAAGGACCATTGCCTGCTTTATTTTCTTTGACATTTTATTGCATGATTGAAGGGCTTATATTAAAATAATAGAAACCCAAAGCAAAAATTGTCCACACTCCTATCCCTAAATCTAAGCAATTTCATTTGTCTGTGTTACCCTCTAGATCTTGTCCGTGGGCATATTCAATTGTCAGGTGTCTATAACGTCATCGGTAGAATGTTAGAATCTACGTCTTCAAGTCACATTGGGGCATGCAGTTCCATTTCGCTATAGTCCCTTTTCCTTGCTTCTCTCCACCTTTCCTTTTCTACTCCCACCGCACCACCTCCCCCATCATAATGCCAGTTTTATTTGCATATGAGTATCTGAGCAGGGAAAGGTGTGCCTTCGTTTTCAACTGGAGGGAGACGTGTTGTCTTTGGAGTTTCCCCCAGCGTTTTCCCCCAGGATTTAGGCGAAATGCTGCCATCTTTGCCAAGTGCATCAGACCAAGTCCACTTCGTGCTGGGGACTCTGGTGAGTTCCACAACCTCACTCCCTCCTGCTGGGACTTCACTGATGACTGACAGCTGGTTCCCTTGAGAGGCGGCCCTTCTAGAAGATTCTGTGATATGGGTAGAACAAACACATAGTCAGTGAAAACCTTCTCATCTGTCTACCTAGTTATTGTGATCGTTGGTTGTTACTGAGTTGTTATTTGATAGTGCAGATCAAATATGACACTTCTCAGAACAGCCACAGATAGATACATTTCCCTGTGTCCATCTCTTATAGAGATCATCTGTAAGATCAAGAGCAATGGCCTTGACCCTGGGCAAATTCCAGCCCAGTGATTCCATACCTCCTGCCAAATTGAACCCCAACTCTCCTTTATACACTCCATGTACAAATTCTACAACTATGGCTTTGCTTTTTAACATGACTTTTCAGACTCACAAGAAGTTGTAAAAATAGTTCAGAGAGTTTCTGTGTACCTTTCACACAGCTCCCCCCAAGAATAACACTGTATATAACCATAGTATGCTTTCAAAACCAGAAAACTGACTGTGGTACAACACTATTAACACAGGTCTCAAACACAGACCTTATTTGGACTTCACTAGTATAACTAGCTATTATTTTAACAAAAAATTTACTTTTCTGACAAGAACTAAACGAGGTTTTCAAGGTCCAAAGAGCCACAGTTTTTATGATGGAAACTTCTAAAAAATAATTCAAGATCTCTATAATTCATTATCTTTTCTCAGGCTGAGTTTGCGCCAAGATTAAAAATGTGCTCTTCTTTTTTGCGCAGACATGGTGCCATGAATCCTTGAAAGGGCGTGTGTATGATAGGTGTGTCCCTCTGGTCCCGGAAGGGCCAGCTTCACAGGCGTGGAACCCGGTCAGTCCCACAGGGCCCTGTGCTCAGAAAGGCCCTGTGCTTGGTTAATGCTCTACGGTCACCATCCTGAAATTCTTCGTATCTGGACAAGGGGCTCACATTTTTATTTTGCACCGGGTGCTGCAAATTATGTAGCCAGTCCTGAGTCTTAGGGGTTGCGTGCGTCTCATTCACAGACTTTGAGGCCATGCTCAGGGCACAAAATGAGTCTTATGGGGATTTTGTGGACCCAAGATGGGGCTCGAAAATCTTATATTCTCATGCTCCATCCCCACAAGGCAGCTATAAAACTCACCCATGGATTTCAGCTATGAACACCTACACAGCTATCGTTAGAATTATTATACCTTTAGCACAGAAACAAAAGGCAATATGATTACAAGAATTTCTGGCTATGTGTTTGTATCCTTGGGTAATTTATATGAAACCAATGAACACTTCATTCTTTTTACTTGAATTAATTAATTTTTTAAAAATTTAAGGGTCGTGGCATGTTTTTTGATCCAAGAAGTGTGAGAAACAAATACCCTCCTCCTGTAAGTACAGATGAAGATGTTATCATGAAAAGAGTTACCTTACTGTCCTGATAGCCATGGGAAGCCCTGAAAATGGGAAACTGGGAAGGGAGGAGGTGAGAAAAAACAAACCCAACCAATATCCAGATAAGCCAAAAGAAGTGAATGTGGGAAACAGATGAGAAGTAAATAAAGTACCTACATCTAGACTTGAAAGCATCAGAGTTTTTCAGTTCCTGGCAAATTTCTTTTGCCGCTGAGAAGCTAAGAACTTGGTGAAGGCCTGAATATTCTTTTGCTTTGATTCTTTACAGATTTATAGAAGTTTTGAGCTAAGGGGGCCATAGAAGCCATCTAGTCCATCTTTTCCCTAAACCTTACTAGCAGCAGAATCCTTCCTTACAAATGAGATCCTACAAAGAATGCCATTATAAATAAAACAGAAAAGAGTTGTTTTTTATTAGTACCAATTTTGAAGTACATTAACATTTATAACATATACATATTACCAAAGCAACAAATAAAAAACAGTGATTCGGTTGAAAACAACAACAAAAAAGAAGTTAGGTATTTGGAGGAAGTTTGCAAAATTTTACCTTAGCACCTAATTCATTGCCTCACATTGTTGAAATTAGTTCTTAAAGTATCAAGAAAATTTCAATTCATGCCAATAAGCAGTTTCAAATATTTTTTAGGGAGCTCAATTTATCATATCAGGTTCTCTTTGATTCAGCAAACAAGAGACAAAAAGCATCATTCAAGTTTCATAAAAGCAAATTATAAAATTTTTGCTTTTATTAACATGTTGGGGGGACTCAGTGTAAAAGATGTAAACCCTTCTCCATTATATTAGAAAAATAACATTAAGTATTATTATTAAAATAATTTTCCCTGAAATGAAATTCAAATACTCTTGCCGAAGTATCTTTGAGAACTCATAGGTCCTGGGGACACAGCTGAAGCCAGGGTCTCAGTGCAGAGAGGCCGGGTGAAGGGAAATGGTGCTGTAGGCCCGAGTGGACACACACGGGGCAAAATGCAGCAAAATTCAGCATATGGTAGGCCCTAAAATTGGCTCAAGGCAAAATCGACCCCGAGTTTGGAGACTGGCGCAGCCTCTTCCACTGCCCGGGAAGGACCGTGGTGTCTGACCCGTGAGCACGTTGGAAGAAGGGCCTGTGTCTCTGGGATCGTCCTCTTAGAGGCCCACGGGAGCCGGAGGGTGGCCAACTGAGGGCACAGCATCTCTGGGCAGCAGGTCCTCAGGGCTGTTTGTAGGGGTCACCCCTTGCTCTCTCTTTGGCTAAGTGTGTTTAGTTCAATTCACAATGGTGTGGTGTGCTGCATTTATGTATATAGGCAGATATGTGTACAGATAGGGGTGTGTGTGTGTGTGTGTGTGTGTGTGTGTGTGTGTGTGTGTATCCTCATGGACATGTAAAATTATTCCAAGCTTTACAATTTTTTTACATACATCTTCTGGAGTGCACTAAGTACCCCTAAACCCAGGGGTTATCAGAAGTCACTTCAGCCATAAAGTCATCAGTGTTTTAGAAACACAAATTGTATCATGTCACTCTCCAGTTTAAACCTTCCCAGCGGCTGGCCAATGCCCTGCGATAATCTGCAGCCCAGAGGCCTAAGGCCGTGTGGTGGCCTCTGTCCTCTGCCTGCAGATCTGAGCTCCCGCCAGCCTCCAGGCCTCTGCTGGCCCTTCCTTCTCCCTGGCCGCTCTGCTCCTGTCTCCTGGTCCTGCTCCTGAGAGGTCCCCAGGCTCAGGCTGGGTGAGGTCTCTCTTGCACCTTCCACGGTCATCACTGTGTTTCTCTCACCCTGGGTGCTGGCCCCGTGCCTGCATGAGCCCAAGAGTGAGGCTGCCTCGCCTTACCCCGTGCGGGCCTGACTTACATGATACAGTTGGGGAATCTGTGGGTTCCCAGGCAGCCCCCACATGGTGCACGCTGAGTCCATCTCCTCACTGCTCTAGCCCACTCCTCAGCCGGTACCCCAAGACCCAGGTCCATGAGCACTTGCCCGGTGAATGAGTGGAGGGTGGCACACCCACTACCACACATGAGGTGCGGCTGACCCAGCAAGGACAGGAAGAGGAGAAATTAGAACCTGGGGAAGAGCCATGTGGTCGGGGGAGCAGGAAGTGGGATGAGGTTCCCTGTGGGAATCAACTGTTTGCTAAATCTCGTTTGTGGAATGGCCCCAAACCCCACTGGCCAGGCTTGCTCGGCTCACTTCTTCCCTAGAAGCCAAGGTGTTGAAGGGTCTATCAGTCAAAACTGGCAGGGCCTGCCCTCTCTCCCACCACACACGTAGGTGACATCTGATCAAACTGCCCTTGGTCCGCTGTCCCTCAAGGAGAGCTCTGACAGCCCTCCGCCCAGTGGTGGCCCCCTGTGTGCTGGCCAGAAGAGGCCATCAACTTGGGGGGAGCTGTGAGTCCTTGGTGGTGTTAGGACTCTGCTTCTTTGCTTCGTAGGTTTACCTGGATACTGTGGTGCCCAGAGGACCCCTGGAAGTGAGGGTACGAGTGATGGCAGGGATGCTGAGTCAGGTAGGAAGGCCCCTCCTTGGTGGTGAATGGGTTCTGCTTCCCCATCTGGCCCCACACTGACCTGGGGCCACTTCCTCCTAATCACCGTGTCAGTCAGCTTGGCTGCATAACAAAATACCACAGACAGGCAGCTTAAACAGCAGACTATTTTTCTCACAGTTCTGGAAGCTGGAGGTCTGAGATCAGGGCACCATCATGGTCAGGTTCTGGTGAGAGCTGTCCTTCTGGTTCACAGACGGTCACTGTCATGCTGTGTCCTTATGTGGCAGAGAGAGAGGGAGAGAGATCAAGTTCTCGGGTGTCTCTTCTTATAAGTACTCTATTCCCGTCGTGAGGGCCCCACCCTCATGACCTCATGTAACCTTAATTACCACCCAAAGGCCACACCTCCAAATGTCATCACATTGGGGGTTAGGGCTTCAACACAGGAGTTTGGGGGGACACAATTCAGTCCATAGCAAGTGCTTTCATGGGAATCCTCATTCCAGGGGCATTTCTGCAGATCAGCACAGCCTCAGACAACAGTGAATGGTCTCTCTTTCTGTGAAATTATGAAAGATGTGGGCTGACTGTGCTGGAGGGAATTATTGGACAATAATATTGTCTCTCCTGGAAGGTTCCTCAACACAGCCACCCTCTATTCTTGGGCAAATTAAACAGTGATTTGGGAGTTGGGGCAAACGCATGGGTAGTTTAAATGGAAGGGGCTGGAGCAGGTGCTGTGGAGAGACGCTCTCTGTGTGTGCCTGCCCCCAACCCACACAGGGAGGGACGCACACAGAGGCTTCAGGTGCTGCTTCCGATCCTAAGGAGCCCCATACGTTGCAGGAAAGTTGGGGCTCAGACCTGTGAAATAATAAGTGCAAAGGAATAGATCAATGCTTGGTGGGCGTCGTCTGCCAAGAGTTACTTTACTTGGCAAAGTTGTGGATGATAATCACTGCGTACCAGGCCCTGTCCTAAGGAATCAAAAGGTATTAACTCAGTTCTTGCATCAGCCCACCAGGGCAGGTTCTATTATTTTCCTTATTATAAAATGAGGAAACTCAGGGACAAAGAAATTAGGTACCTCATTCAAGACCAGTCTGTAGAAACGTCTGCGACAGTGGGGACAAGGCCCTGCCCACCATGGCACTTACCTTCTCTCGTGGCTCCCCTGCAGCAGCTTGGTGGTGCTGACATCCCCAAGGGAGACCCTGGTTACCCACCTCACGTCTACGCAGAGCAGGGCAAGTGTGAGCAAGTAGAGACCCGCAGTTCTCTCGCCTTCTCCGAACATGACCTGTCGCCCGACTTGCTGGACTCTTTGGGGCCAAAGGCTGCTCCACTCGAAGAAATATATTCTGAGTCAGGTTTTCGTTTCTTAAAAACTGCATATTATGGTGAACTGGAATAACTCATGAAGGGGAAATCACTATTCTAGAATGTTTCTTCCTTCCTTTTTAAAAAAATTACCTTCTAGTTCTTGAATGAGGTTAAACTGAGTCTGGATTAAAGGCTTGGACATTTGCAGACCAGACATCTTGAACCAAAGTGAAACAGCAGGCTATACTTTTTAAAAATTTGATTTGCCAGACAGATTTTCTAGAGAAACTTGAATTGTGTAATTCCTTGCTTCAGCTCATGGAAGCAGCTCATGGCTGCTCATAGCCCAACTCTGAGGGTAAATAAAATATAATCCACTGATTACCCCCAGCTATTTGGGAAAAACTGGGGAAACAGATTTTTTAAGTGCTTATTTAAATTTCTATAATTATGATTCTGCTTCAGTTTAAGTGAAAAATAGGGAAATGTTTTCTAGAACATTTGTGATCAGTATTTTTAGTGATTTTTTAAAAAACATAAATATTAATCCCATTGTACTTTTTGAGTAGATAAAATATTTTATCATGAGAGAAATGATTATACTTAAAATTTGTGAGCAGTACATACTAAAAAAAACAAACTGACATAATTTAACTTGCATGTATTATGTAAGTAAAATAACTTTGGAGCCTTTGAGTGAATAAATTCTGATTAAATTTTATCTATGCACAAAACCACAAACTTTAATTGATTTCTACATGTCCACCTGCCACTAGTGTAAATTGTGGGGGAGGGGATAGTTTCCTTTAAATATCTAAAAAAATGTAAATAGTAGGACATGTGCCCTATATATACTCAGTTTTCTTGTCTGAGTAATAGATAAGAAACTGGTTAAGCAGAATTTTAAATGCTACCAGGACACTTTAATGTATATATTAGATATCTAAAAGCCTGTGGCAAATTCTACAAAATTTATATAATTAATGAGCATAGTCTTTTGTTAGTCCCCTCTTGAACCTGAGGGATAAATCAGGAGAAGCACATTTATGTCAAATCAGTGAAATGCTATATTAAACCTAAGTTTTAGCTGACGCAAGCTTAAAACTTTCCCTTTCTTTTTAAAGAAGCTGTGCAAATGCTTACTTTAAAGAGATCTCAAGAGTTTGTACATAGTTATTTCATGTATCACCTAGTGCTTTGAGTAACTGAAAAAGAAGAAAAACCATCTCCAAAGCATTGGAAAGTCTAAAGCTGACTCACAGTCGTGTAGAACAGCTATGCTAATGCTGGAATGATTCCGAGGAGAGTATAGGACATTTTCTGGGTAATTCAGGATAACAGTAATATCTTAGGACAGTATACTTTTTGAGTCTGAATGGTTGCTAAGGGTCAGTAGGTGGTCACTGGACCTTCCTGGATCTGAGGCAAGGGACAGAAAACTATGGCCATGGGGTAGATGTGGCCCACCATCTGTTTTTGTGAATAAAGTTTTATTGGCACACATCTGTGCTCATATGTTGTTTAAGGGCGTCCATGACCCCTTTGCGCTGCCATAGCAGCGCTGAGTAGTCACGATGGAGACGTATGGCTCACAAAGCCCAACACATTTACTTCCTGGCCTTTTAAAGAAAAAAAGTATGCTGACCCCCTTGTCTAAGGCATTCTTTTTGGGAACCCCACATTTGTAACAAACGTATTAAGATATATCCATACTCTGTATTAAAAACAAATACATTGCTATACAATTAAGGAAGGTTTTAGATAACTTTGCTTTTGGCTATGGGTAACTTGGCTCATTTACTAATGGTTATGAAATCTGGGCAATTGTGCGTATTTGTGAATTCTTGCATTATGAGGCTCTCTCCAACTAATTGTTCTCAAAAGTAATAAAATACTCATGAAAAATTCATGAATCCCAAATTTAACACTTAGCAAGAACAAAATGTTATATTTTGTAGGTAATTAGACATGTATTAATTTTGATTTTGCTGCTTTCTTTGTGTATTTTGAATCCTATATATATGTTTTCTTAGGTCTCAAGCCTTTGGGATATATTGTCCAGTGGAGACACTGGCCCTGTTGGCATTTTATGAAGCATACCTGGCATGTAATACTTTGACTCTTCCCTTTAGATGCCAGACTATATTATATATTATCACCTGTCCCAACTGATGTCTGCAGGCAACATTCTTGGATGTTGGCCGGTTCTCCCCACAAGTCCATTTTCAGGTCTATCTACATGCTTAGAAAGGTTTCCATTAGAAACATCAGCACCAGGAGGTTTTGGAAAAAAATGTTAGCCTCCAGTGGAATTTATGTACACTCATGAACTAAACGAAGTCTTACTAATGGCAACGAAGAAGGCAATAAAACAGAAATAGTAAATATTTTCCTAGAAAATGTGATTTTATTAAGAACATTAGCCTCCAAATTACTTAGCAATCCAAAGATAGCTGCCATCTCATAAGTTAAATATTTATTTTGCATTTCATCAATTTTGGGTTTCCATTTATATTAACGGTCTCATTGGCTTTATGGAGTTTTTCATCAGAGGAGTTTGTTTTGCTTACTTTTATGATTTACTAAACACAGAAGCTATCTTGGTTGTTAAAAACTTTCCCAAGTGAGGGACTTCCCTGGTGGCCCAGTGGTAAAGAATCTGCCTTCCAATGCAGGGGATGCAGGTTCGATCCCTGGTCGGGGAACTAAGATCCCACATGCCGTGGGGCAACTAAGCCCACGCACCACAACTAGAGAGAGAGAAGCCTGTGCACCACAGTGGAGATCCCGCACGCCGCGACTAAGACCCAACGCAGCCAAAAATAAATAAAATAAATAAGTATTAAAAAAAAAAAACTTGCCCAAGTGAAACACTAACCCAGGAAATCTTATTTTATGTACTTGTAAAGTAGGCATAGCAACAGTCCCCTCAAAGATGACATGTGGGCAGAAGACTGCAGACCTTGGGTAGTCATTGTCTCTCCTGAAATGTGTGTGTCAGAGGCCAAACAAATCTGCCATCAGGAAGAAGGAAGAGGAGAAAGAATGCTGGAGACATAAAAACAGGAAAGACTTGTCCTTTCATTTCTCCCAGCATGAGGACACTGGTGCTGGAATGGCTGCAGCAACTCTGCTAATTGTCTCAATATCTGTCACCTCTCCTTCCTCAATAGAAGAACCCTGAATTTTTGGCCATCGAGAATGGGAATGACATTTCCCACCCTCCCTTGCAGCCAGGTGTGGCCATGTGACTGCGTTCTGGCCAATGGAAGGCAACTTCCAGGAAGTGTCCTTGAAGCATGGAGATGTAGACTCATCTCTTCCCCCTCTTCTCTTCTACTGGCTGGAATGAGAATGTGATGACTGGCACAGGAGCAGCCATCCTGGACATTGTCGTTAGAGCTGACGCATGGTACACTAACAGGATAGAAGTGGTGGAGGTCTCTGACACCGGGGAGCCCTACTGGACCCATCCCGGGACTCCCTTACTCTGGACTCAAACTGAAAGAGAATTAAATATGTCTTGTTCAAGCCCATGCTATTTTGGATTTTCTGTCACTCATGGCCAAATCTAATCTTAACTGATACAAAATATAGGACCAAGATACGCAAGCTGTAAGTAGCAGAACTGAAACTTGGGGCAGTGGCTTATGGATGCGGTCGGGGGCAGAGACTCAGATAGTGGGGGCTAGAGGACAGGTGACCCATATCGTGCAGAAACAAAGCATTTGCTAACAACTCTCCTCTGTTGTTTTTTGAAAAGCAGCCCTTGCTCTGAACAAGGATTGAGGAAGGAAATGGTAGGAGAAATTCATAATGTAGAAATGCATTAGCTGCTTCTCACTGCTTATAGCAAAGTCCCACAAAAGAGATGGACGTGGGTGACGGCTGGCCAGGGCGGGTGTGGCATGAAAGGTAAGGCAGCTATGCTCATGGAGACCATCTCTGCCTGAAGCCCGCAATCTAAATTGACTGAGAACTGGGTAATTTGGAGGCTTGCAGGGTTGAAAAAAGCAACCACTGCATCTCTCAGATGACATCAATCATTGGAAAGGTTCTGTGCAAAGCAGTGCACTTAGTGGAAAATAAAACTAGTGCCCCGTCCTACCAATTTGTAAGACTTGTGGCAAAAGTCACTTTAAGGATGTTGCCTTCCTACCCAGGCCTGTTGCTTCAGGTGACTCAAGGTGGGCGGTGCCATTGTGCTGAGGGACAGGAGACGTTGGCCAAGCGAGCGTGGAGGCCAACAAGGACAGGCCAGACGCTCCAGGGTTATAAACTATGTCTCAACAGAGAGAGCTGGCTGGAAAGAAATAGATCAGAAATCTTTACGTTTCTGAAAAAATGCTTTGCCAAAGAAACCACAGCATGGTCTGAAAAAGCCTGTGATTGTTCAACCCCAAAGCAATCCCTGAAAACAAGGAGCAAGCTGTGAAAACCACGCAGGTCCCAGGAAGGGCATCCCCTCCGGTACCCACGCCAGTCAGCTGTGGCAGGGGAGACAACAGCAAGCACGCAGGTAGGGGCCGGGGGCGGCAACGGCTGCAGAGGTGTCTTCACTGTTCCTGCCTCCAGGATTTGCTCATGTGTATGGATCAATGATAATTGTGTTTATTAGTTTGCTTTTCTCCAAATGGGCATTTTTATCACAGGCGTCTTACTGTTCTTACTTATCTACCTTATGTTGGGTGTATCGGGAACCAAGAACTTATTATTTAGTTTGTAGGTTGTAAAACCATGAAGAACCTCATCCATATCTGTTGGAGAGGACTGTGCTTTACCCTGGGATCTTGGATTGTGAGCCAGATGCAGTAATTGGGTGGGGCTTTGCACTTGGTTCCCTTGGGGTGTGTGTGGGAGGGGTTCTGTGTGTAGAAGAAGGGCAAGCAGATATGTGGACGGCCAAAGCATGGACGGCTGGGGAGACTACTGTCCCCCAACCCCCATTGCCCCTTCTTTCCTTCTTCCCCAAGTTTGAGCGAGGGCTACGGCTTCCTCAGATGAAAATGACATCTCCCAGCCCTCCTTGAACTAGATGTGACCAGGTGACCGTGTTCTGGCCAATGGGACTCACGTTGCAGAAGCAGAAGCATGTGTGCAGGTGCTGAGATGGGTCCTTGAGGAGAACGGGATGCCTCTTTCCAGCCCTCTCCTCTCCCTGTAGGCTGGAACATGGCTGTAAAAGCAGACTATCGGGAGACCTTGGGAACGGAGGCTTCCGACCATGGGGTAATGTGTTAGAGCCTCATCCCTCACCCTGGAGACCATGAGAGCCTGAATCATCTCACTTTTTACAAGAGAGAAATAGACACTTGTCTGTATTTATAGGGGGTTCGTGTTCTGTCATTCACAGCCAAACTTCGTACTAATTAACTCAGGTTACATAACCTAAAAAACAAACCAATAAATAGAAAAAAGAGTGACATAACAAAATATGTGCATTATGCTTCAGAGTAATTACCTTGTGTGGTTAATTTTATTCATTGAACAGATTTTTTTCCATTATGTTCAAATATTTGTACAATGAATGTTTCATTCTTCCCTGTGCTGCGTGATGGCTTAATATAGTTTTAAAATTATTTTCCAAAACGGTTGTCACTACCCCGTGGCAAGACTCTTTTAAATATCCTCTTTTCTGCCCACACAGTATCATTTTGAGCTTGGGTCTGATCTCTGGAAACTGCCGAAAGGCGTTCAGGGCCTCGCCGGGTAAGCAGGTGAGGGATCAGCCTGAGTGCCAGCACTGTGGGCTGGGAATGGGGCTGAAGGTGGAGGATGGGGCCCACAACCCGTAAAACGGGCATCGCTGTGCAGCTGGGCCAGGTGAGCTCAATCAACTTTATTCTTTAGTTCTTGCCTTGTGATGTTCAGAACCCCCTAGGATTTTGTGGCACAATGAATTCACATACCTGGAGAGGTGGCGTTACCAGGATGCTTGTGTCAACCGAGATGGTGCTATGTCTGGCAATCAGGAAGATCCACACATAGATCTGAACCCATGAAGGAGGCCTTCACCAGGGAAGGGTTGGTGAGCATTTCCCGGGTTTGAGGAATGATATCGCCAAGGTCCACTGTTCAGGGTCTCCAGACCCTGCAGTTTCCATTTTAACTAATCATTTACATAACTAATTGAGGGAAAAAAAGAATGATTTTATTGTTATTCTTGTTCACATCGTCCTAATGAACCACCTCCAACAGCTGAAATTCACTCTATATTTTGCAGCCTCTGTGGGGAGAAGCCCAGTTTAATGAAGTCAGCAGCCACTGAGAGCTCTAGGAGGCTGTATTTTAAAGGCTCCTTCCACAGGCCAGTTGTCCCAGGGCGATTTTGCTCCCAGGGACCCTGGGTGATGTCTGGAGACACTTTGGTTTTTACGACTTGGGAGAGGGTGCTCCTGGCAAGGGGTGGGTAGAGCCAGGGATTCTGCTAAACGTCCCACAGGGCACGGGATGGTCCCCACAACAGAGAATGATCCAGTCCAGAAGGCCAGCAGTGCCAAGGTTGAAAAACGCTGCCCTAGACCCACTGAGACCCGCTCTGAAATACCGTGCGGACGGCAAGAAGCTAATGGCCTCTGTTTTAAAAGAACTTCCTCTCTGAGATGAGCTGAGAGGCATGATATTAAGCGGTGCAGTAAACTGTGTATCTCGAGGGCTCCCTCTGGGCCAGGGCTGCCACCCTCACACGACTTACCCTGGGTTGACACTGTCCTGTCATCAAAGTGCTCTTAAGCCACTGCTTGCAGGGACTGAAAACAGAATAAAGATAATTAGACAGGAGTTGCTTGTCCCTGACCAAAATCAACCTAGAGTAGACAGAACTCATACGTTAAATGCTTTCAACCCAGAAAAATGAACTCATTGTGCTAAACACTGCTTAATAGGAAGTCTACATGGAATCTTTTAGAGTTCTCAGAGCCCAGAGGCAGGCACAGGCCCGCAATGGGACACGTGGTCTGAAAAAGGGTCCGGCTCCTGGCCATGCAGGGCTCTGCCACCCCCTTGCTGGAGACTTCCCCAGTCTGGGCATCAGCATCTACTTGTAAGACTGAGGGTTCATTTTGGTGGATGGTTTTCCCACCTGAGTTCCCCAGAGTCTCAGCATTTTCAGGGACACCAGTGTGACCCAGAATCAACTATGGCAGAGGAACTTTGGTCTGTTGGTATTATAGGTATCTGTCTGTATGTCTGTCTTTCCACAAGCATCTCTTCACCCTTCCTCTGGGAAAGCACATATGGGAATTCCTATGGGCAGTTCCCTTTCTCTTCATCCCCTGCTCACATGGGCTCTAGGGGTGGATCATGAATGACCTAAGCTAGTTAGCATAGCAACCATAATTGGCTCAGAGATGAGCATGTCAGCCAATCTGAGCCAATGAGGGTCAGGCCGAGTTCTACTCAAGTCTTTGGGTAGGGCTGGAACCTGAGTGGGTATAAGTGCAGGGGCAGTTGCAGCCACTTTGCAACCATGAGGGGAAGCTGCAGAGCTTTGGGGGCAGAGGGCACCGCATCAGGCAGTATGAAGGGGAGCTGAGATGAGAGGACAGAGCCTGGCTCCTAATAACCTTGCTTTGGTCCTGCACCAAGTTGTGACTCCACAACTTCCCCTGGACAATTACCTGTACTGATAAGGTTACTTTTGTGCCTAATTCAGGTTTTTAGAAACCAGCCTGAGTAAGAAAATTTCCTCAAATGAAATGACTTGCTTCAAAAGTTTTAACTAGGAGTCAAACTTTCCCAGAGACCCCTCCTCGTGAGCTACTCCCCCTGCTTTGAGTGGCTTAAAGGGACAGTGTTGTTGAGTTGGGCCACAGCCGACAGGGGCTGCATCAGAATATTTATGAGGAAATGATGAAACCAAGACTAGCAGAGCCTGGGAAATGGAAACACCGGGCTTTGACCCAAATGCCCCCTTTCAAGAAAGTTCTTTATTGTCACTGAGGTTTGAGTCTCTATATTTGTGCATGTAATAGATTTCTCCTCCTTAGAAAGATTTGGTTATGGATTCAGGCATCTGAAATTTAATACTTGAGAGTTAATTGAATTTAATTAATTATTTGTAAAAACTTCCTCATGTTCTTTAGATGAAAGGAAGGTAATGTTCATGAAATTCTGTTTGTAATTTCCCGTCTGTTGCATTTTGTGAGCAGCTTTGCGAGATATGCAAGGTTCTTTGGAAGAAAGTCTGAGGGAGAGCAGGAAGGGGACAGGTGAGAGGGCTGCATGATTCCTGCCCTCACTCCGGGTGTTCATCAGGGGCTGGGAGGTAAGCACTGTCTTTGTATTTTCACCTTCCAGATCTGTCTTTTTGAAGATTTTATTTCCTACTTTGGAAGCATATTAACTTTATCATGTGATTTGTAAATCAATACCCCCAACAGACAGCTGTCTGCTTCTCTTAGCATTTTTTTTTTTTTTTTTTTTTGCGGTACGCGGGCCTCTAACTGCTGTGGCCTCTCCCACTGCGGAGCACAGGCTCCGGACGCGCAGGCTCAGTGGCCATGGCTCACGGGCCCAGCAGCTCCGCAACATGTGGGATCTTCCCAGACCGGGACACGAATCTGTGTCTCCTGCATCGGCAGGCGGACTCTCAACCACTGCGACACCAGGGAAGCCCCTCTTAGCTTTTAATAACATTGGTGACATGGAGTGGAAGACTTGACTCATTCTATAAGTCAGTTTTTAATATGGAACAAACACCGAGTTGTTCCTCAAAAGCCGTACAGGCTAAGAACAATTTAAAAATAATTTAACAGTATTATAATTCAATGACTATAATTATTAAAATGCTACCATATAGGCCTGAGTGTTGCAATGAATGGGAGAAGTTGGAATGAGAAATTAACCCTGAAATTAATTTCTATGTTAGGGAATTTAGTGCAACAGCTTTAACAGATAAATCCACAAATTCCATTAACCCAACAAAGGTTTATTTCTCATGTAGGCAAAAGCCAGTAACTGTACAATTTGGGCCTCCAAGTTTGCTGCGGCAGGGAAAAGATGAAGAAATCACAGTGGCTCTTAAATTCTATGGGCCAGAATTTAAGGGAGGCTGTGAGACGGAGAGGAACACATGGATGCTGAAAGCACATTACCTCTCCACCACCGTGAGATGGATTTCTATTCTTGTGTTTGTTAGTCAGAAACTGAACTTGAGACTCTGATTGATTGATTGATTTAAACAACACAATCTAATTCAATCTTTTTCTTCGTTTTTTAAAATTTATTTATTTATTTTTGGCTGCGTTGGGTCTTCGTTGCTGTGCACGGGCTTTTCTCTAGTTGTGGCGAGCAGGGGCTGCTCTTTGTTGCAGTGGGCAGGCTTCTCATTGCGGTGGCTTCTCTTGTTGCAGGGCACGGGCTCTAGAGTGCACGGCTTCAGTAGCTGTGGCTCGCAGGCTCTAGGGCACAGGCTCAGTAGTTGTGGCGCATGGGCTTAGTTGCCCCGTGGCATGTGGGATCTTCCCGGACCAGGGCTCGAACTCATGCCCCCTGCGTCGGCAGGCGTATTCTCAACCACTGCGCCACCAGGGAAGCCCCTGATTTATTTTTTTGGCCACGCCGCACGGCTTATGGGATTTTTGTTCCCTGGCCAGGGATCGAACCCAGGCCCTTGGCAGTGAGAGTGTGGAGTCCTAACCACGGGACTGCCAGGGGATTCCTGGCAGGTTTAGATGGTGGAATTATGAAGAACTTGAATGCAGCCCTAACATATTTCCGACCCTGGTGTCCCACAGAGGATGAAAATACTGTGTATGGAAGACATACTGTAGGTGTTTAGAACATCTGCTGTGGTTTGGGAAAAGGCCAGGGCTTGAAATCAGCTCCATCATTCACCTCCTTTATGATTAAGTTTATTCAACACTTTGAGCCTTTGTTGCTTTGTCTGTAAAGTGAGGAAAACAATAATCCCTCTCTTGTAGGTTTTCGAGAAATCATTGGTATCACCATCATCAACATTCTCATCACCATTACTACCACCAGCTTCACCATCACCATCATCACCATCACCATCACCGTCTCCACCACCACCATGACCATCACCACCATCACCATCATTATCACCGTCTCCACCATCACCATCACCACCACCACCATCACCACCATCACCATCACCATCACCATCATCACCATCACCATCATTATCACCACCGTCACCATCACCATCACCACCACCACCATCACCATCACCACCACCACCATCACCACCAAGATCATCATAATCACTTATTATTTAGACACCACATTCCCATGGAAGGGTCTCTGAACGCTAACTTCTAACTCCTCTTGCCGTAGCTTCAGGGAGAACTCCACCATAAGTTTAAGCAATGGTGCGTGCAGCATGAGGGCAACGGGAAGATGTGAGGTGACCTGGGGACTTTGCATCTGTGGAAGCATCTACGGATTCTCAGTGGTCATTCAGCTTCTGAGCACTGTCCCTACGAAGAAATAGGCTAGTTCTGAAACAATCACACTGAGGGCTTGCGTACATACAGGTTCTAGATCTAACTTAGGAAGTCTGGCCACAGGTCTGGGAACCTGTATTTTAAATAAGATTGTTAGTAGCTCTTAAATAAGTTGTGGATTATTGTTTAAGTTCAGCCTGTATACAGACTGCATCCATTCATGCATTCGACGAATATTTATTGAGCACTGATTAAGTGCCAGGCCTATGTTAAACATTTCCCTACGTTATTTCTCACATTCTGTTATCACCCTCGTTTTGTAGATGAGGGAGGTAGACTTGGGGACAACAGACGAGTAACTTGCCCAGGGCCACATAACCAGGAAGTGAACAGGGGACATTTGAGTCCAGAGCTCACACTCCTTATCACCCCTTAACAAAAAGGGGTCTTTGCAAGGAGCCAGCAGAGCATAATAGGCAGTAAAATTGTCAGGCCACCCCAGGGCTAAGGAGAATGTAGTGGGGGTCATGTGTCTGTTCTCGGAGGTTAGGGCCTTGGAAATGGCTTCCTGGAGGAGGTGTCAGTTATCCAGGTGGGCAAGAGGTGTGTGTGTGTGTGTGTGTGTGTGTGTGTGAGTGTGTGAGAGAGAGAGAGAGAGAGAGAGAAAACATGGCAGAGGAGATAACATACGCCAAGGCCTGGCAATAAATATTTTTTCCTGCGTGAACCGTGGGAACTGCACTACAGTGGTGTTTCTAGAGTGTGATTTCCTCTCCACTGGTTTCATTACTGCTTATCAGAGGCACACAGAAGACTTTCTTTTTCTCTTTCTACAAATTTTAATAGAAGTTCCTTTAAAGCATAGTAGGAAGAAAAAGAATAACCAGCATGTCAAACCCATGATATTATATATGGTAGTTCTTGGAATGTAGCTAAAGTTAATATACTGGTTAAGAAAGTGCATGAGTAGCAATAACATTACAGAGTATGAGAGGGAAGGTAAAAACAGTGAAGGTGGAAAGCCCAGGAGCGCTGAAGATTCAGGAACCCTGGGCCAGAGGGTGTTTCTGTCCGTTCCAGCTTAGAAGCTCTACACTTGAAGTTTGTCTTGAGTGTGAATGGCTCTTTTGTCAGTAATGTCACATTCTTCCCAGTGGGGGCAACGGCGTCCCTGCTGCTGTTAACCATGAAGGGATGATTTGTTCCCAGTATTAGGACCTGCAGGGCCAAAGTCTGTCCTCGGAATGGTCAGGAGGAGCTTTGAGCTCTGGGGAAAGGGTCAGGAGGGAGCCCACACAGTGCTAAAGTAGCTGTGGGAATCAGCCCAGCCTAGAGCAGGGACTCACAGTTCAAGAATGTTCTTTGGCCCCATGCTGATCATAGCCGCAGAGCCCTGGGCACCAGGAGATTGGCTAAAAATACCCTGGTCATGGGCCGAGGGCTTGCATTTAGAAAACTGCTCTCCAGAGGCAGCCCCGGGGAGAGCTGATCTAACACGGGCAGCAGGCAGGCCGCCCAGCCACAAAGGTTAGCCAGCTCAGGGTGCTCCCAGCTTCAGCTTCTGCCAAGACGGCCTTAGTACTCGGGCTCAAATGAGATGCCACTTTCAGCTCCTTTGCTTAAGAGATTTTCAGAGCTGTGCAGCCGAGCCCTCTGTCTGTTCTACTACCTTAACGGCAAGACTTTGCTGGCTCCTTAGCAAATGAACCCCTCAAGTGGAAGGGGCGGGGCTTTAACCCGACAGGGCTTCAGAAATGCTCCCCCACTGTCTCTGGGAAGCTGCATTTGAGATCACTGCAAGTCACAAGTAGAACTCACGGGAACTTGGGTGCCAGCAACATGCTTTCATGTCTCGGCTTCTGAAGAGGGACAGCTGTGGGCAGGAATTCTGTCCAACTCTTGCTCCTGACCAGCCTGGTGCAGGGGCTGGGGGAGCTGATTAATGCCCCAGCTATGAACAGGGAAGACACTTAACTGAGAAATCACACGAAACGCAAGACTGTTATGTAATGATTTACGAGCACAAGCCGTCTCTTCAAGCAGACGTTCGTGGGGCAGAACCGGGTGGAGCGGCTCTTTAATAGTATAATTCACGGCAGCTGCTTTAACTGAGCACCTAGTACGTGGCAAGCACACAGAGCTTCTCTGTGTACCATCGTACACATGGTACGATGTGTACGATGGCAAGTTCACCTGGCTGGACCCTTGCTGCCTCTGCTCTGCTCACCAGGGCCCCACGGGCTGCTTACATCTCACTGCTGGTCAGGGGAGAGTGGGGATTGGCCCAGGGTCCTCGGGCACTGCTGACCTGCCTGGGTTGATGCTCCCAGGTCTGGGCAGGCAGGGAGCCCTCGTTCGGTGCACTGAGTGATCTCATGGGCCATGATTAATAAGGCCAGGTCATGATCCTAAGTCTAGTTATTTTTGAAGGTAGGATTTGGCCAGAATCCTGAGGCTAAAATAGAAGCCACACTTTGGATCCCTTGTGGGGTGTTATCCAGGGCTCCTGGTGACCTTTGTCCTGGCCCAGAAGCCTCTGGCTCAGACTAGAGTAGCGGTTCTCAAAGCAGGGTGCCCCTGGCCCAGCAGCAGTGGCATCACCCAGGAACTCCTTAAAGAGCACATTCTGAGGCCCAGCCCCGGGCCTACAGGCTCAGAAACCAGGGTGGCGCCAGTGCTCTGTGTATTAGCAAGCCCTCCCGAGGGTTCTGATGCTCGGAAGTCTGAGAACGATGGCTGAGGCAGGTGACAGGTCCCCCTCACTTCCTTCCCCATGGTCCCTGAGAACTGCTGTGCCGACAGGCAGGGTTGAGGTGGGTCCAGGTGAGTGGTGCCTGATGGTGAGTTGTCCCTCTCGGGAAGGGCTGGGCTGGGGGCTGGTGTCAGGTCTCTGGTATGTGTGGGACAGTGAATGGTGCTGGCCCGGCTGGGCTGGTGTTTCAGGACAGGGCCCTAGAGAAGGGTGACCAAGTCACAGTCACTGAAAGCATGCGTCTCTCCTGACGGCTGCTCCGAAGTGGCGAGGCCTGCTGAGGGGGGGCTTTCCAGGCTGTAGGTGAACAGAAAATTTGGGGACTCTCCTGTGTCTCAGGCTTCAGTATCCCCGATATCTCGAATGCACAGAGAGACCGGAGCTCAAGGCTAAACGTTAGCCTCTGCTTTGGACTTTGTTTTCACTGTGAAGACGGATTGTCCCAATAATGCTCATTTCAGCTTTGGATGAAATACCCAGCAATTCAGGATCTGCGTTCGTTTGCAAAGTTTAGGTGCCCAATAAATCATTCTTTTGCAGAGATGCCATTAACTAATAATTCAAAGCTGGTAACCTTCATTCAGCCGTGATTAAAGAACTTTGCTGAATGGCAGGGGATGACATGTTTTTCTGAATGCCGGCAGCAAAATCTGCTTACACCATCCATCTTTACTTTGATAAACTGCCCTTAACTAATAATTCCGGATGGAAGGATTTTAAATCGAGCATGGCGGTTGGCAGGTTCAGGTCAAACTCTCAATAATGATAAAGACTATTTTACTGCAAACTGTCTTCAGACGGGCGATATTCGTTTAGGTTCTAAAGAGCGGGCGATATTCCAGCGCTTCCCCGGGCACTTACAGAATGTGGGCCATTCACACCCATTGCGTAAGGGTGGGGCCACGAGGTGCAGCTTCCGCATGCTGTGTTCTCGGAGGGAAGACCAGGCTCTGGGTGTGCCCCTCCAGCCTGTCTCTCCCATGCTTGGCCTGCGGGTGCCAGCTGGGATGGCCTGGCCAGCATCCATGACCAGGTCGTGTTTCTCCTCTGGCCCCCGGCCCCTCACACTGCCCCTCACGTGGCACTGGGGAAGTATGCCCCCTCCTGGCTTGTCTGCCTACCCAGCCCACTGCAGGCCAGCCTTCTGGGGGCAAGTGCTGTCTTACCTGCTTCTGTGGTACACGGCGCCTGGCACGAGCTGGACACTTCATCAGAGTAAGCTGCAGTAGCAGGTGAGTGGACAAAGCCCCTTGCTGGTTCACGCTAAGGACGGATGGTTACAGGATACACAGCAACGATGGATGGAATGTGCCAGACGGGGAGCTTGTTAACATGCAGATGCCTGGGTCCCACCTCCAGAGCCTCTTTCAGCAGGTCTGGGCTGGGGCCCTGGGAGCCTGAGTTTAAACATGCTTGCCCAAACCCGAACCTTCTGCCCTTACCTTTCTTCTTTGCTTCTGAGAGCCGTGCCCACAGCCTTTGAGCCATTGGCTCACTTTTCTGACTAGACTGTGGTGAAGATACTGGTGACGGGGGTCCATGGTCCTTGAACACCCACAAATGAATGGTGCGAGGTGTAACAGGGAGCATGGAGGTCCAGATGGCCAAGGGAGATCAACTTAGGATAAACTGTTGTGAAAACTGCACATTTATTCATCCGTTCAGCAAATATTTATCGAGAATCTGCTATGTGTATCACACTGTACCTCTCCCCATGTGTGAAAGTTTGGACAAACTGTTCAGTCAAACTATTGGGCAAACCTTTGTGGACCTCTCCTCACATGCGGTCTGTGAACCCTCTGACACCTGGCTACTCAAAGTGTGGTCCGTGGACCAGCAGTGCTGGCACTGCCCGGGGAGCTTGTTAGAAATGCTGAATATTGGGCCCCACCCCAGAACTGCAGCCCCTGTGTCTGCATTTCAATAAGAGACCAAGATCCCCAGGTGACATGTGTGCACATCAAAGCTTGAGACCCACTGGTCAAACACCCACTATTGGGCCAAATGTCTTATATCCAAGTATGTGTCTGTGACGGAGCGCACAGCTTTCGTGCGATTCTCATGTTGACCTGTGACCCCCAGAATTTAATCATGGCCTCGGGGACTATCTAGTCCAGGGCTGTGTTGATAAGAAGTTGTGCTTCCCTGATCGAACCCTGTGAGCGATTTGGGATAAGATTTATGATGGGGCTCGGCATTATGCAGTGATGAAGGAGGTGAGCGAGTCTCCGGAAGGCTGATGCCTTCACATTGGGCGGTTGGCCTGAAGTTCCCGGGGTGAGCAGGGCAGCACACAGAGCAGGAGGGGCGGGGAGAAACTGGAGACCCCAGGATGGACTAGAACCTGCCTCTGTCTCACACCACCTCTAAGTCCACAAGATGCTTGGCTGGATGGCCACCCTCACACATTGCTGGTCAAGCACCTGGTCCATGACTCACTGGAGCTGGAGGAGCCGCTGGTCCCATTGCTGCCCCAGGACAATCAGGTGAGGCCCCATCAGAGGCAACAAGCAGGAGCTTCCACAAGGCCCGGCCCATCAGAGCCCATTTCACGCCGCTTCATGTCTGCCTTCCAGACGGCCCAGAGACTTCTCTCCTGGCCAACCCTGACCTGGAACATAGAGCAAAGAGAATGTGGGAGATGTAAGTCCCGCTCAGATGCACCAAGGCCGGGCAAGGTTCTCACACTCGGCAGTCGCCAGGGCCAGGCGGTGCTGTGACGGGTGAAGAGGGACCGGCAGGGCTGTGAGGACCTCCATCCAGGTATACATTTCAGGTAATGAAAGGTGTTGAGAAAGTAAAGCAGGTAATAGGACCGAGCGCCTCGGGGTAGTGGAGGCAGGCCTTGGAGTCCCCAGCCTGTACCTTGCCTCATGAAAGTTTACAGTCAGAGGGGACCAACTAGTAAATAATTGCAGAAATCGATGTAAAAGGACAAGTATGATGAACCCACATTTTAACCAGATTCCTAGGTGACCTATTTGCTCAGTAGAGATTGAGAAGTGCTGTCCCAGGGTCTCCTTTATGACCACTGTATATTCCTTCTTTTAAACAAACACTGCACGTTTTGTGGAGGCGGGTGAGGGATTATATGGAGAGAGAAGACCTAGACAGTCATCTTTGCATGTCTTTTGGAGTCTGGGAGAATTTCTGCCTGTTTAAGAATTAGAGAGTCCAAGCCCATCAATGAGTTAAGGGTATATAGTTTACTTTGTATATAAAAGTTTTGAGTCACTGGAGAAAACCTTCACAAATTACTTCTTCCCCCCTGAAGGAGGCAGTGTGTAGCCAAGCAGGCCTGAGACCCAAGCACAGGTTCCAGCAGACGTCAAACCAGAACAAGGCTGCAGACTTCCTAAGAAGCCCGTTAAGCTTAGGCTGGTAGCACGAGATACCACCATGTGGTTTGGGGCATTCTTATTTTGAATTTCCTTTGTGGTTTAGAACTTGAATTTCAGCTTCCTGGTAGACCATGGTATTAGGGTGATGAAATCATAAAGAACACCTAGACTCACAGTAAGAAACCATCACCAAGGGCTGCAATTCCTCATTCATCATTATGCAATCCATGGAGTCTGTTTGTAGCTTCTCTCCATAGATTTCAACTATGACTCATCAAAGACCGAATCAGCCCATTTTATAAACATTCTGTCTCTCTATAGCCAAATGCTTTCAGATATCCTGAATCATATCAGCATACTGGTCATTAGAAGGGAGACCTGTAGCAGTTCACAGATTACAGATATGATTACAAAGCCAAAGTCCAGAACTGGAAAAGAAGATTACAAAATTAACCTCTGTGTCCCAGGCTCACTTCTAAAGCATGGCACATTTTATAAGATGTCAGTCTCCCAGAACCTGGCACACAGCCAGCTTACAGAATGCTTACCGAATACAATATTCCTGCAAGACTTTTACAATAAATCCAAGCTTAGAATGTATCACATTTTAAGTACCGTAAAAGATGGTGTTTTCTCTCGATCAACAGGGCGGTGAACATGTATTTTTCCATTCACATTATCTTTTATAGAAAACAAACCAATCTCTGGATATTTATCTACACCAGGTCCAATGATTAAATATACTAATTCCATGTCGGCAGACAAATTATTGAACAGCTGGAAGGAGAAAAAATTAGGGAAAAATGAGGGTGAGAATAAGCCACTATGCCTATCAAATATCTAGGCTAAGATTCAAAGGCATTTGTAAAGAACCATACCCAGCAATTACAGATCTGAGAATTTACCCTAAAGAAATAAACAGGTAGAGATGAAAGAACAAGGGGTATAGCAGCAGTTTGGTTTGTAATAGTGAAAAGTTGGAAACAACATAAATGTCCATCCCTATGGAAATAATCGTGTAGTGGTTCTCCCCTCACGCGGCATGGGGCTCTGCAGCTTTTCAGGATTTATATTCCCTGCCCCAGAATGAGGGCTGTGACACATGGTAAAACAAGAAAGGCCACCAGCGGGACAGTATACTCAGTGTGATCCCATTTTGTTAATACAGATTCATAGTAGTGACTGTGCAAAGAAACATCTGAAAGGATACATACCAAGTTGTCCATACTGATTATCCCTCCAAAGAAGAGTAATAATCATACAGCTAACTTTACAAATTGCTTAGAAGGAGCCAGCTTATATATTGCCTTACTTGCACTAACCTGCTTAATCTTTTTTTTTTTTTTTTTTTTTGCGGTACACGGGCCTCTCACTGCTGTGGCCCCTTCCGTTGCGGAGCACAGGGTCTGGACGCGCAGGCTCAGCGGCCATGGCTCACAGGCCCGGCCGCTCCGCGGCATGTGGGATCTTCCCGGACCGGGGCACGAACCCGTGTCCCCTGCATCGGCAGGCGGACTCAACCACTGCGCCACCAGGGAAGCCCTGCTTAATCTTTTAACAACCCTATAATGAAGGTACTATCGTTGACCCCATTGTACAGATGAGGAGGCAAAAAGTCTATCTAATTTGTATAGTGAGGATGTGGTACATCTGGAATATGAACCCACTGAGTCCCCTGACCCTTGGGAGTATTCACTGTTAACCGCTGGGCCTTCCAAACTGTCTATAGATGGGTTTTTTTCAGTAGGTATATATTATTTTTATAAATATTGAACAAATATGAATCATTTAAAAATTTTTTCTAGGAATCATAGAACGTCAGAGCTGTAGGGGACTTAGTATGTAACTCAAAGACCCATGGAGGTCAGGAAGGTGGTGGAAATGAACAGCAGGAGCCGAGTATAAAAATCCTGGCATCCAACATCCCCATGGGACTTCTTTGGTGCTTCAGTTGACACTCAAACCTCAAAGTGAGGGAGACAATAGGGAGTGGTGGGGACTGTGACGCCCTGGGTAACTCAAGCCCCAGCAAATTCCTACCATGTGGGGATGTACTGTCCAAGGAATCAGATCTTCCCATTTTTATAAAGCCTCTAGATGTGCAGAATTTTTAATACAATCACCCTATTTTTTCCAATTTTTAAAATCATGGTACAATATAAAACAGGCCTACAGGCTGGAACTAACCAGCCTGTTGCCATATGTGATTTTTTTTTAATTAATTTTTTTGTTTTGTTTTGTTTTTGTTTTTTTGTTTAATTTTTATTGGAGTATAGTTGCTTTACAAGTTGTGTTAGTTTCTGCTGTACAGCAAAGTGAATCAGCCCTGCGTGTATATATGTGATTCTGACTTTCTCAGCTCACTCTTACATGGAGCAGCGATTTATCCAAAGTCACACTCTCAGGTAAAGGCAGGGTGGGCTCTAGGACCCAGGCCTCCTGACTCCTGACCCTGGCCAGTGCTGCCCCTACCACTCCACTACCTGGCCTCCGTAGCCTCCTGCCAACAGCAGCATGCTTAATCGGGGAGGATGGTGGATGATGGGGCCCTTCCTTAGAGCAGCTGCCTTACCTCACCGGCAAGTTTGGGAAAGGGTCCCGAGTCTTCCCCCTCCAGCTCCATGGTCGTGATAATCCATCTTCTCTTGGGTCGCCGTAGAGGCCGGCTGTCTCCCTGGAAATCACAGTGACGCGCCAGGGGCGCAGTGACTGATAGCCCTTTCCTCTCCCATCCTCACAATAGTCTCCGATGCTCAGCAATTCCAAGTGCCCGTCTCTCTACAACCACAGAGTCAGTTCTAAACTGGGGGGCATGTGACACCCAAGGATTTTACATTTTTATGTGGCTCATGAGATAATTTCAGGGGCCATGAAGACACAGCACTAAAGATCATTGCCTAGTGTGTGCTAGCACCTGCTCTAAAGTAGACATGCACAGAGTTGTTGAATTCATGGGAGATTTACTGCCCCTCTATTTCTCTCTCCATCTTTCTGAAATCCTTGGTGAGAAAGTCTCCATTCAGTGCAGTTGGGTCTTGAATTCCCCTCTGTTTACTCAAGTCCCTTGTAACAGACTTAGACTCAGACGTTAGGGTCAGAGATTTGTCAGGCAAGGGAATATAGATAGAATTTAACTATGTGGTTTCATTTGTTTTATATATATTTTACAGTATAGCCGGTTTCTAGTCACATTCATTTTTATTCACAAGAATGTACTTTAAAAAAATTATGTAATTAGAAAGTGAGTAGATCACAAGAACTACGGGAAGGAAGTCATAAGGTGGATGAGGATACAACAAAACCTCATGATGGTGGTGGTGACTGCATCCCTGCACTGCCCTGTACTCACACACTGGGAAATAGCAAGTCTGCTGTTTCTAATTCCCTAAAGAAGAAAAGAGTGTGGGCAAACCTCTGGGCCAGCACTGTGTGCTTGATTCCTGATGTTCACAGATTGCTCGTGTTCTAATTAGACATAAAAGCATCGTCTGCAATTCTCTTCAGTCCTTTGAGATTCTAAAAGGCCACATCTAGTTACTAATTTATTTTGTCTCAACCAAACATTGACAGGGCACTGAAAAACTCAAAATTGCAATCCAGCTTCTTAGTAAAGTACAGTCTCACTTGGTTTATCAAGAAACTGAATTCCAAACCCCACCTTTGTTTGATTAGCAAGACCATCATTTTCTGGTGGGGCACTGTTGACCTTAAAAATAAAGATGACATTAATTAGTAGGGAATGTACTTAGCAGAATCAGGTAGAAGCTGCCTAAAGTCACACAAATCTTCTAGAATTAGAAAGGGGAAAAAAGGAACTGCATTCAGTTTTGATAACTATAATTTCTCGTTCTTGACATCTCAATTCATAATTACCACTTCCCTTCTGTAACTGGAGGAGAATTCTGATTAAGTATTACCAACGGTAGGGACATTTAAAACCCTAAATGTTACTGTTATGTTAGCATACCATAATAAATGGGTAATCAAACTGTCTGTTCAGGGTGAGCACAAATGTATTTCCATGGGCACATGTAAATTAGCACCAAACGTTAATTGGTGGTGGGATTCAAGTGGGCTTTTTTTTTGTTTTTTCTTTTATGTTTACCTTATTTTTAGACTTTATCATAGTCATCAATAAAATTAAGGAATTTGGTACTTTACGTTTACATAATTATTTACATTGAGAATTGTTTATCATTTTTATCTCAACAAATTTCCCCCTCAGAAAAAAACCCCAAACATGTACAGTAAGAGTGTTGAAGTACCAAGAGAAAGAGACGAGCCCTGCAATGGATGTCAAACCAACACAAAACATGTGTGTCTGTATGTATATGTGTATGTGTGTGCATGTGTGTGACACCCATAGTTCTACTTCATTCATTTTCACTGCCCTGTAGCATTTCACTATACGAATGGAGGACAATTTATTTATCATTTTCCTAATGATGGCCATTTAGGTTATTTCCAGTTGTTTGTTGTTACACACACACAAAAAAGATGCTGTGGTTATAAACATCCATATGCACATAGAAAATTTCTCTGGACCCTGGTTTTCACTTTGGTTCGCTGCGGTCCCTGACGCTATCAGAGACTCCACAAGGCCAAACACGTACATAATAATCTAAGATACTATTTGTTTTGCTGTGTGACATTTGCACTGATGGTACCAAAGATTAGTGACAAAACTGCTGGTGCCTCAGCACCATTGGAGGCTATGGCACAAATTCCTCTGATAGTCATGCATTCTTCATCACCACGCACGTGCAGGAAAGAAGAAGGAAGGGAGAGAGGAAGGAAAAGGAAAAAAGCCAGTCTCGTTTAAGAATGATGTAATTGGTGAATTCATTTAGTTATTGAAATCACTTGAGGATGGGCGAGGCAGGAAATGTTATTAATTTATCCCATTGCCACACCTGCATGTCTATCTTTTAAGCACTCTGGGTCTACATGGGAAGGATGCATGAACCCCTGTGCTACCCATCAGTGTAGAAGGTTTGAATCAAAGAAGAGCACGTTTGTGATTATCAGAGTTGACAGCTGAACAGGCCCCCTTTTTTTTTTTTTTTTTCAGCGGTACGCGGGCCTCTCACTGTCGTGGCCTATCCCGTTGCGGAGCACAGGCTCCGGATACGCAGGCTCAGCGGCCATGGCTCACGGGCCCGGCCGCTCCGCGGCATGTGGGATCTTCCCGGACCGGGGCACGAACCCGTGTCCCCTGCATCGGCAGGCGGACTGTCAACCACTGCGCCACCAGGGAAGCCCCAGGCCACTTTTTTCTGAAGCAGCATTTTCCTCGAAAGAATGACTGCCTGACCATGGCTGTTCGGGATCAGGTACTTGACAGACAGGTCGTTGGTAATGAACAGAGTCAGCCCGTCACTTCGAGAAAAACAATGGACAGTCATGTTGCCGACAGTAAAATTTAAGCTCTCAAGCAAAAATTAGAATTTTGGAAAATTTGTGTCTGCTACTCCGAGCTTGACAGCTTCCCGACAGGTAAAGATTTTTCTGCTGATGTCGGTGGACAGATTGACGAATGTGATTTTTTGATTTTGTAGAATGAAATATGTCAACATTTGGAAGATCTTCGTTGCTCCGAGAGCTGAGTTTCCTACTGATTAAGACATCACGGTCCAAAATCATGCACAGGTGAGAGTCATCTGCAATGCAAGAGACACAAATGGTTTTAATGGAACAGAGTAAGGAAAGTTCATTAATATGCTTTCGGATTCCACATTGCAAGTAAGTGTTAAAAAAGGACCACTTGTCAAGTTTTGGTGTGATGTCAAAAAGAATACCCACAATTATCTGTCCCAGGCGATTAAAATATTCCTCCCTTTCCATATATACCTATGTGAGGCCGGAATTGCTTCACATACTTTAACCAAACAACATTTACAACAGACTGAATTCGGAATCAGAGAGGAGAATCCAGCTGTCTGCTTTTAAGCCGGACAGCCAAGAGATTTGCAAAAAACATAAAAGAGTGCCATTCTTCAAACTGAATGGAATTTTGAAAAATATGTTTATTTTTCATAGACATGTGTGATTTATATTAACATGTAATGGACTTATCATTAACTTTAATGAATTGAGAAATACGTTTAAAATTTCCCAGTCTTGGGAATTCCCTCTCGGTCCAGTGGTTAGGACTCCATGCTTCCACTGCAGGAGGCCCAGGTTCGATCCCTGGTCAGGGAACTAGGATCCCACAAGCCACATGGCGTGGCCAAAAAAATAATTCCCAGTCTTAATTTCTAACATGGTAAGCATCGGTAAATATAACCTCATAAGCAACAGTTCTTTGGGTTCTGCATAAAGTTTGCGAGTGGAAAGGCATCCTGAGAGCAAGAGGTTTGATAGCTGCTCCTCTAGGATTTATACCTAAGATCACCCGGGACAGGGTAAGTGATCACCAGCCCACCTAGAGCCTGCCGAACACCTCTTGTTGTGGTCCCCCCCCCACCACCACCACTATAAGGATCTATCCTCACCCAAAAGCTTGTCGCAGCATAAAGGACTGTGTAGTAAATAACAGCGTCATAGAAAATAAAGAAACATCCTCCAAATCTTCATTTCTTGTGGTTGGCCACCCTTCCAGTGAGTGGGGTATATTATTGGGTCATCTGGTTTTGTTAATGTCAAATATAAACGTATTTGTTTCCTGCCACAGGCTCTATTTCTATCTTTTTCCCTAAAGGCAAAGAATTTTTTTAAACTCTTTCCAAAATCTCAAACATCGACTTATTCAGACAACAAATGCTTCTTGATTAATGTTGTTAATTTTAAATTAAGAGCCTAACCGCATGTGGAATTTTAAAATGGAGAAAATTGCAGGTCTTGCAACAGAATGAAGAAATTCATTCCATTTCTAAGACAGGTGTATTTTCGGGTGGCCCAGGTCATGAACAAGGAATACATTAAGGTTTTGTCTCCTCTCTGGCCTCAGTTTCCCCTTCTGTGAGCAAGGGTGTGAAGTGAGGTGTAGGGCCCTTTCAACAGGAAAGCTCTAGTTTCATTTTCCTATGATGGCACATAAACAGCACAGCCGACAGTCACCAGGAGCCGGCTGGAGCGCTGGAAAAGAGGTCTGAAATAGTGTGTTCCTTCGCCCAGAGACACCTGAAATTTCACATCCTTGTGTGCACATGTGTGTTGTTTCTCCTCTCTTTATGCACCACTTGGAATTCATTTGCACTGTCTCGACTGGTGAGGCAGGAAGACTGGAAACAGTTATATTTGTCGAAATGATCTTGTAAGTACGCTTATTATATTTCCCATCCCTGCCAATCTTAGGCTGTTGTCCAAAGCGGATGCCATTCAAAAGATTTACATAAAGCTTTCTGTAACGCGACTGGGGAGAAAACTTTCTCCAAGCGCATCTCCAGCTGCACTGTCCACCTATTTCATGGGAGTGCGGCAGGTGGGCGGTCACTGTAAGGTCCAGCCTGCCCATCACATGATAGCTGCTGCTGACTTGAGGGCATGTCACCGGCATTGTGCGGGCCAGGCTGAGGAGCCGTGGCAACTCTGGGGAGAAGTTTTCTCAGTAAATGAAGGCTTTGTGTCTATAGAAGGTCGTAAAGAACTAAGAGACCTATATGGAAATAATTCTTTCCTGAAAATATTTTTCACAGCAAACTTGAATTCAAGAACAATTTTTTTTATTGAGGTCTCATTGACGTGCACCAGCATATTAGTTTCATGAGCACAACACAATAATTCAATCAATATATGTATGTATTTCGAAATGGTCGTCACAAGAAGCCTACTTAATATCTGTCACCATTTATAGTAACAGATTTTTTTTCTTGTGATGAGAACTTTTAAGATCTACTCTCTTGGCAAGTTTCAAATATGCGATTTGGAATTATTAACTAGAGTCGCCATGCTGTACCTTTCAGTTGCTTTAAGCCACCTAGTTTGTCCTTTGTAATAACAGCCCTTGGAGACTAGCACACGGGTCCAAACACATTCTCTGCATATGGAAGCTTGGCTGATCGTTTACAGGTGCGGATTTGGCATAGAGCAACAGAAAATGGGGTTCTCAGGGCTCTTAGGACAGAGACCAGCCACTCTGCCCCCTGCTGAGGGCTCAGCATCACCTCTGACCATATGACCCCTCACCTCCTGCAATCCGCCAGCTCTGTTGTTCTTGAATGAAGCGGTTGAGTGAGTTAATCAGGCAGAGCATAAATGCTAAGAAACTTTTCAAAGATAACTCGACTCAGAATTTCCCAGATTAAAAACAACAACCAACCATAACAGACTTTGTGCACTAACTTCTTTCTCAAACCCTCCCTTCTCTTGGGTCCTGGAAGCTGCCACAGCCCAAAGCTGAGGACGTGCAGGCTCTCAGGACTGGAAATGGCAAATAGGGGAGCAGGACCCTGCTTCTGTGGCTTGTCGTGGGATCTGGGACAAAGACCTGCAGCAGAGTCACAGCTTTGTCCTTTGCTTCATGTCAGGATGACAAAGCAAGGGTGGGGGATTTGGGGAGAAAACTGTCGTAGACATTGCAGCTCTTCAGCAGAATGGGTACCAGTTTTAAATCTGGATCAGAGGAGGGGGAGGGGGTGCCTGCTTTGCATGTCAGAGCTGGTCAGAAACCAATGTGGGAGGAAAAGGTAGGGGTGGAAAGGAATAGGTTACTTACAGCCTGCTCAGCAAATAATTGGGCACCTCCCAGGCGCAAAGGTCTTCGTCAATTAAGGGTCCAGAGTGTGGATTGCTCAAAACCTCTGAATCCTGCTGCATCCCATTCTCTCCCTTGGCCTTGATCCCCTGGAATCTATATAAAGCTGCTTTCAACAAACACGGAATTGCTACCCACAGTCCAGTCCTACTGCCCAGCCAACCCACCACACCCTCCGACGTGAATTGACCTGCCCGGGCTCTGTGCTAACACAACAGAAAGGAGAAAAAATACACCTCTGAATGAGTCCAGTTAGGGGTGAGGGCAGGAGCAAGACAAAGATGGAGACAGGGTTTGATTTGTGATGTATTCAAATCCAGGTGAACATGGGCTACTGAAACAGGATTCTACCAGAACACACAACTCCTCATGGCAAAAAGTAACCAAGAGGGCTTCCCTGGTGGTGCAGTGGTTGAGAATCCGCCTGCCAATGCAGGGGACCAAGGTTCAAGCCCTGGTCCGGGAAGATCCCACATGCTGCAGAGCAACTAAGCCCCTGTGCCACAACTACTGAGCCCCTGCGTCACAACTACTGAGCCCGTGCGCCTAGAGCCCGTGCTCCTCAACAAGAGAAGCCACCACAATGAGAAGCTCGCGCACCACAACGAAGAGTAGCCCCTGCTCGCCACAACTAGAGAAAGCCCGCACGCAGCAATGAGACCCAACACAGCCCAAAAGCAAATAAAATAAATTTATAAAAAAAGGTTCTTCCATGTTAAAAAGTAGCCAAGAAAGTCCTCCGAACACCAAGCAAAGGGTGCCAAATAAGGCATCAAATTTCAGAAGCAGAGCTGGCTAGAGGACTGGGAACTTTTTCTTTGCTCTTTTGTTTACTGTTACACCCCAGTGGCTATGAAAGCACCTGGCTCAGAACGAGTAGCCAATCAGCAGTAGCAGCCCCGGCCCTGAGTAAACAGAGCAACCATTTCACCAGGGCTGCGAAAACAGAAAGATGCAGATTCTCTGTATTACCTCATTGACTCCCACAGAAAAGTACAAGCATTAGCTTCAATTTCAGGTGGAGGAAATGAGGCTTAATAAGGTGAAGTTAAAACCTTTAAAAACCGGATGCCCAGGCCACACCCCAGTGACCCAGCGCAGGCCCAGCATCTTGACCCCCGCCCACTGCAGGGCCTCCTGCCTCTGCCCTCGGCGGGTTTATAAGGAGGAACTGAGCAGCAACGCCAGAGTTCCACGGCTCTCCCTCCCGCTCTGAGGAAAGTGACTAAGCAGGTCGTGACCCACAAGCATATGCAGGAGCGTTAACTCCGTCCACTGTAAGTACAAACAGAACAAGCCCATACTTGTCTCACCTTGATTCTACTGTTTTTTTCCCAGTTGAGCCGAGGCAACTGGTGGGGGACAGGGGGATTTAGCTTTCCCACCCCCATCGGTTTGCTCAAACCGTCTTTGACATACTCAATTGAGATTTTCTTAGTCTTATGTAAGGTGAATAGACGTATCCTTAGGAAATGTGTTGATATAAATCTAAAAGTGTGTGTACTATATACACCGGTTTTAAGGCGAGTCCCCTTAGCCTGTTCCCACTACTCTCCCAAACAGATCATGGCGCTAAACCCCTCCTTTGTATAAATTCTGGAAAATCCTTTTCCTCCCCTGTACTAAAGTTCCCAGCCCCCTCGCTCTCAGCTGCAGCCGATCACATGCAGTCCACCCCCGACCCCTTATCCTCGAAGGGGCAGAGCCAGCTGGAGCTGTGCTCTCAGTTCCTGGCACCTGGCAGATAGACCCTACGCGCCAGGTTGTGGGTACCCGCCCCTGCTCACCTGCAGCATCAGCCGTGCGAGAAGCAGCAGCAGCACGGACTGGGCCCTGGAGCTCATGCCGATGTGGGGATGCCTGGGATACACCCAGAGCCTGCGGGCGATGGTCAGTCCTCCGGGCCGTGGGCTCACCTGCAGCCCAGCCTTTCCAGCAGGCCCTCTCCTCCAGTCACTCTTCGGTCACTTTGTCCCAGGCATTCTCATCTCAACTCTCCCCTCCCTTCTCCCTGGCCTTTCTTTTTTTGAATTTTATTTATTTTTTTTATACAGCAGGTTCTTATTAGTTGTCCATTTTATACGTATTAGTGTGTACATGTCAATCCCGATCTCCCAATTCGTCCCACCCCCCCACCCCGCCGCCGCTTTCCCCCCTTGGTGTCCATACGTTTGTTCTCTACATCTGTGTCTCTATTTCTACGCTGCAAACCGGTTCATCTGTACCATTTTTCTAGGTTCCACATATATGCGTTAATATACGATAATTTGTTTTTCTCTTTCTGACTTACTTCACTCTGTATGACAGTCTCTAGATTCATCCACATCTCTACAAATGACCCAATTTCATTCCTTTTTATGGCTGAGTAATATTCCACTGTATATATGTACCACATCTTCTTTATCCATTCGTCTGTCGATGGGCATTTAGGTTGCTTCCATGACCTGGCTATTGTAAATAGTACTGCAGTGAACATTGGGGTGCATGTGTCATTTTGAATTATGGTTTTCTCTGGGTATATGCCCAGTAGTGGGATTGCTGGCTCATATGGTAGTTCTATTTTTAGTTTTTTAAGGAACCTCCATACTCTTCTCCATAGCGGCTGTATCAATTTACATTCCCACCAACAGTGCAAGAGGGTTCCCTTTCCTCCACACCCTCTCCAGCATTTGTTGTTTGTAGATTTTCTGATGATGCCCATTCTGACTGGTGTGAGGTGATGCCTCATTGTAGTTTTGATTTGCATTTCTCTAATAATTAGTGATGTTGAGCAGCCTTTCATGTGCCTCTTGGGCATCTGTATGTCTTCTTTGGAAAAATGTCTACTTAGGTCTTCTGCTCATTTTTGGATTGGGTTGTTTGTTTTTTTAATACTGAGCTGCATGAGCTGTTTATCTATTTTGGAGATTAATCCTTTGTCCATTGATTCGTTTGCAAATATTTTCTCCCATTCTGAGGGTTGTCTTTTTGTCTTGTTTATGGTTTCCTTTGCTGTGCAAAAGCTTTTAAGTTTCATTAGGTCCCATTTGTTTATTTTTTATTTCCATTACTCTAGGATGTGGATCAGAAAAGATCTTGCTGTGACTTATGTCATAGAGTGTTCTTCCTATGTTTTCCTCTAAGAGCTTTATAGTGTCCAGTCTCACATTTAGGTCCCTAATCCATTTTGAGTTTATTTTTGTGTATGGTGTTAGGGAGTGTTCTAATTTCATTATTTTACATGTAGCTGTCCAGTTGTCCCAGCACCACTTATTGAAGGGACTGTCCTTTCTCCATTGTATATCCTTGCCTCCTTTGTCATAGATTAGTTGACCATAGGTTTATCTCTGGGGTTTCTATCCTGTTCTATTGATCTATATTTCTGTTTTTGTGCCAGTACCATATTGTCTTGATTACTGTACCTTTGTAGTGTAGTCTGAAGTCAGGGAGTCTGATTCCTCCAGCTCCATTTTTTTCCCTCAAGACTGCTTTAGCTATTCGGGGTCTTTTGTGTCTCCATACAAATTTTAAGATTTTTTGTTCTAGTTCTGTAAAAAATGCCATTGGTAATTTGATAGGGATTGCATTGAATCTGTAGATTGCTTTGGATAGTATAGTCATTTTCACAACATTGATTCTTCCAATCCAAGAACATGGTATATCTCTCCATCTGTTTGTGTCATCTTTGATTTCTTTCATCAGTGTCTTACAGTTTTCTGAGTACAGGTGTTGTACCTCCTCAGGTAGGTTTATTCCTAGGTATTTTATTCTTTTTGTTGCAATGGTGAATGGGATTGTTTCCTTAATTTCTCTTTCTGATCTTTTGTTGTTACCGTATGGGAATGCAAGAGATTTCTGTGCATTAATTTTGTATCCTGCAACTTTACCAAATTCATTGATTAGCTCTAGTAGTTTTCTGGTGGCATCTGTAGGATTCTCTATGTATAGTATCATGTCATCTGCAGACAGTGACAGTTTTACTTCTTTTCTGATTTGGATTCCTTTTATTTCTTTTTTGTCTCTGACTGCCATGGCTAGGACTTTCAGAACTATGTTGAATAATAGTGGCAAGAGTGGACATCTTGTCTTGTTCCTGATCTTAGGGGAAATGCTTTCAGTGTTTTACCATTGAGAATGATGTTTGCTGTGGGTTTGTCGTATATGGCCTTTATTATGTTGAGGTAGTATCCCTCTATGCCCACTTTCTGGAGAGTTTTTACCATAAATGGGTGTTGAATTTTGTCCAAAGCTTTTTCTGCATCTCTTGAGATGATCTTATGGTTTTTATTCTTCAATTTGTTAATATGATATATCACATTGATTGATCTGTGTATATTGAAGAATCCTTGCATTCCTGGGATAAATCCCACTTGATCATGGTGTTTGATCCCTTTAATATGTTGTTGGATTCTGTTTTCTACTCTTTTGTTGCACCTATATTCATCAGTGATATTGGTCTGTAATTTTCTTTTTTTTGTAGTATCTTTGTCTGGTTTTGGTATCACGGTGATGGTGGCCTCATAGAATGAGTTGGGAGTGTTCCTTCCTCTGCAATTTTTTGGAAGAGTTTGAGAAGGATGGTGTTAGCTCTTCTCTAAATGTTTGATAGAGTTCACCTGTGAAGCTGTCTGGTCCTGGACTTTTGTTTGTTGGAAGATTTTTAATCACAGTTTCAATTTCAGTGCTTGTGATTGGTCTGTTCATATTTTCTATTTTTTCCTGTTTCAGTCTTGGAAGGTTATACCTTTCTAAGAATTTGTCCCTTTCTTCCAGGTTGTCCAGTTTATTGGCAGAGTTGTAGTAGTCTTCTAGTAGTCTCTTAGGATGCTTTGTATTTCTGCGGTGTCTGTTGTAACTTCTCCTTTTTCATTTCTAGTTTTATTGATTTGAGTCCTCTCCCTCTTTTTCTTGATGAGTCTGGCTAATGCTTTATCAATTTTGTTTATCTTCTCAAAGAACCAGCTTTTAGTTTTATTGATCTTTGCTATTGTTTTCTTTGTTTCTATTTCATTTATTTCTGCTCTGATCTTTATGATTTCTTTCCTTTTGCTAACTTTGGGTTGTGTTTGTTCTTCTTTCTCTAGTTCCTTTAGGTATAAGGTTAGATTGTTTATTTGAGATTTTTCTTGTTTCTTGAGGTAGGCTTGCATTGCTATAAACTTCCCTCTTAGAACTGCTTTTGCTGCATCCCATAGGTTTTGGATCATTGTGTTTTCATTGTCATTTGTCTCTAGGTATTTTTTGATTTCCTCTTTGATTCCTTCAGTGATCTCTTGATTATTTAGTAGTGTATTGTTTAGCCTCCATGTGTTTGTGTTTTTATGTTTTTTTCCCTGTAACTGATTTCTAATCTCATAGCGTTGTGCTCAGAAAAGATGCTTGATATGATTTTGATTTTCTTAAATTTACTGAGGCTTGATTTGTGACCCAAGATGTGATCTATCCTGGAGAATGTTCCATGTGTACTTGAGAAGAAAGTGTAATCTGCTGTTTTTGGATGGAATGTTCTATAAATATCAATTAAATCTATCTGGTCTATTGTATCATTTAAAGCTTATGTTTCCTTATTAATTTTCTGTCTGGATGATCTTTTCTTTGGTGTACATAAGGTGTTAAAGTCCCCCACTATTATTGTGTTACTGTTGATTTCCTCTTTTAGAGCTGTTAGCAGTTGCCTTATGTATTGAGGTGCTGCTATGTTGGGTGCATACATATTTATAATTGTTATATCTTCTTCTTGGATTGATCCCTTTCGTAGTGTCTTTCCTTGTCTCTTGTAACATTCTTTATTTTAAAGTCTATTTTGTCTGATATGAGAATTGCTCCTCAAGCTTTCTTTTGATTTCCATCTGCGTGGAATATCTTTTTCCATCCCCTCACTTTCAGTCTGTATGTGTCCCTAGGTCTGAAGTGGGTCTCTTGTAGACAGCATATATATGGGTCTTGTTTTTGTATCCATTCAGCTAGCCTGTGTCTTTTGGTTGGAGCACTTAATCCATTCATGTTTCAGGTAATTATCAATATGTATATTCCTATTACCATTTTCTTAATTGTTTTGGGTTTGTTTTTGTAGGTCCTTTTCTTCTCTTGTGTTTCCCACTTAGAGAAGTTCCTTTAGCATTTGTTGTAGAGCTGGTTTGGTGGTGCTGAATTCTCTTAGCTTTTGCTTGTCTGTAAAGCTTTTGATTTCTCCATCAAATCTGAATGAGATCCTTTCTGGGTAGAGTAATCTTGGTTGTAGGTTCTTCCCTTTCATCACTTTAAATATGTCATGCCACTCCCTTTTGGCTTGCAGAGTTTCTGCTGAGAAATCAGCTGTTAACCTTATGGGAGTTCCCTTGTATGTTATTTGTCGTTTTAACCTTGCTGCTTTCAGTAATTTTCCTTTGTATTTAATTTTTGCCAATTTGATTACTATGTGTCTTGGCGTGTTTCTCCTTGGGTTTATCCTACCTGGGACTCTCTGCCCTTCCTGGACTTCAGTGGCTATTTCCTTTCCCATGTTAGGGAAGTTTTCAACTATAATCTCTTCAAATATTTTCTCGGGTCCTTTCTCTCTCTTCTCCTTCTGGGACCCCTATAATGCGAGTGTTGTTGCATTTAATGTTGTCCCAGAGGTCTCTTAGGCTTTCTTCATTTCTTTTTCATTCTTTATTCTGTTCCACAGCAGTGAATTCCACCATTCTGTCTTCCAGGTCACTTATCCATTATTCTGCCTCAGTTATTCTGCTATTGATTCCTTCTAGTGTATTTTTCATTTCAGTTATTGTACTGTTCATCTCTGTTTGTTTGTTCTTCAGTTTTTCGAGGTCTTCATTAAACATTTCTTGCATCTTCTCGATCTTTGCCTCCATTCTTTTTCCGAGGTCCTGGATCATCTTCACTGTCATTATTCTGAATTCTTTTTCTGGAAGATTGCCTATCTCCACTTCATTTAGTTGTTTTTCTGGGGTTTATCTTGTTCCTTCATCTGGTACATAGCCCTCTGTCTTTTCATCTTGTCTGTCTTTCTGTGAATGTGGTTTTTGTTCCAATGGCTGCAGGATTGTAGTTCTTCTTGCTTCTGCTGTCTGCCCTCTGGTGGATTAGGCAAACTAATCCCTGGCCTTTCTTGGTTTATCAGAGTGGGGTGGGCTGAGCCTTAGCCTTTAACCTCATTAGCTACGAGCAGAATTCTTAGGAAGGTAGTGGACGGAAATAAAACTGCCCCTGCCACACATACAGCAGACATGAGGCTGGGAATCTGACCCCAGGAGATTAGGGCTCAGTCAGAGGAAAGTGAAACCAGTGGCTCTGAGGAACTAGGGGTTTAGTTTCTTTATTTTTAGTTTCCAAAAATCAATGGAATGCCCAGTGATCTCTTTCTGTAGCAGGGTATTTTAATGTTTATTTCTTTATAGTCTCTATCATTTGAAACCAAAGAACTGGAAAAGGAAAGGATAACTTTATCAAGGAAAAAAGAAAAAGTATACTTTTTACTTTCCAAAGCACTAACAATCTTTATCCCAACCATGTCTCGAGGCTCTGGGGTTTGTAGACTTTTTCTACCAAAATCTCTTTTACGCTTAGATGAGTCTGGCTTTTTGAGTTTGGGGTTAAAGGAAGAGGGAGGAGGGATAGGAAAGAGATTCCTTACGGGTGGGGTCTCTGTACCAACCTGGGGTCTTTGCATTAGAATTCTGAAAAAAAGACAAGTTGAGGTTCTACCATACCAATACTTAAGGCTGCAATGACCAAGTTTAAAACACAATCTGACATCCAGTAGTCCTCATTACCTTAACCTATTACCTTGTTATCTCATCACCTTGTTTAAAATAGTAAGCAGTTTTTCAGCAGGTGAAATAGAAGGCAGGCTTTCTTGCCTTACCGTACATTCATAGCTCCACGAGAGGCTGCTGCACATTTTAATTTGAATAGTTTATAATCTGAATCCAAATTAATAGTTTGTTATTGAAAGGAGTAACTAATGTAATGTTAAGATGTCTCTGTATTTCCTGTGCATAAAGAGAAGCATAACAATAATTATCAAATTTACAACCTTGCATTTATTTTCAACGTGGATTTTTTTTTAATTAATTGATTTATTTATTTATTTTTGGCTGTGTTGCGTCTTCGTTTCTGTGTGAGGGCTTTCCCCAGTTGTGGCGAGCGGGGGCCACTCTTCATCGCGGTGTGCCGGCCTCTCACTCTCGCGGCCTCTCATTGCAGAGCACAGGCTCCAGACACAAAGGCTCAGTAGTTGTGGCTCATGGGCCCAGTTGCTCCGCGGCATGTGGGATCCTCTCAGACCAGGGCTCGAACCAGTGTCCCCTGCATTGGCAGGCAGACTCTCAACCACTGCACCGCCAGGGAAGCCCCCTCAAAGTGGATATTTTGATTCCATGTAAGTCTATTCAAAAACTTGATTAAGTTAGAGTCACTAATTCAGAATTTATAGGTGAGGTAAACTAAACCATGTGGAATGTTCATGAGAGATGCAGGTCGTACACCCTTAATGCTGGCTCTGAAAATGTTGATCAAGAAAGACAGTGTGGGGCTTCCCTGGTGGCGCAGTGGTTGAGAGTCCGCCTGCCAATGCAGGGGACAGGGGTTCGTGCCCCGGTCCGGGAAGATCCCACATGCTGCGGAGCGGCTGGGCCCGTGAGCCATGGTCGATGAGCCTGCGCGTCCGGAGACTGTGCTCCGCAACGGGAGAGGCCACAACAGTGAGAGGCCCGCGTACCGCAAAAAATAAAATAGAATAAAATAAAAAGAAACACAATGTGTTGGCCTCCAGAGATCCGGAGAGGGGCTGGGGAATGCGAGTGAAGGGTTCCACTTTTATATTTGCTTTAAGTTGAAGAAAATTAGTATTTTAATATTTTAAAAAGCAAACAAATTTTCAACATTTAAAACTAACTGAGCAAGAAGCCAGTTTCCCATATGGCAGTCCTTCTCAGTTAGGCTGTGACTCACTCGGCTGGTGACTCTGGGCTTCACCTGCCTCATGTCTTAGGTGAGTCAGAGCTAGAAGATGTCAAGTTTCTCTGTTCTGTGTATCCACAATTCCGGGGAAGATCATCAGTATTCCTGTGTCCTTAGAAGTGCAGTAATACCTTATGGCCACAAGGTGGCAGCTCCCAGCTCAATGTAAGCTGAAATGAAGAAAGTGATGGTGAGATAAAAGTTTCTTGATTAAAAGGAAGGTAAGGGTGAGAACTAATTATCTAGACTCTACATTCACACCTTGGATGTTGAGGGGTGCCCAACCCACCTCAAGTTCTCGGTGTTTTGTTTTGTTTTTTTACATCTTTGTTGGAGTATAATTGCTTTACAATGGTGTGTCAGTTTCTGCTTTATAACAAAGTGAATCAGTTATACATATATCCCCATATCTCTTCCCCCTTGCGTCTCCCTCCCTCCCACCCTCCCTATCCCACCCCTCTAGGTGGTCACAAAGCACCGAGCTGATCTCCCTATGCTAAGCGGCTGCTTCCCACTAGCTATCTATTTTACTTTTGGTAGTGTATAGATGTCCATGCCACTCTCACTTTGTCACAGCTTACCCTTCCCCCTCCCCATATCCTCAAGTCCATTCTCTAGTAGGTCTGCGTCTTTATTCCTGTCTTACCCCTAGGTTCTTCATGAAATTTTTTTTCTTAAATTCCATATATATGTGTTAGCATACGATATTTGTCTTTCTCTTTCTGACTTACTTCACTCTGTATGACAGACTCTAGGTCCAACCACCTCATTACAAATAGCTCAATTTCGTTTCTTTTTATGGCTGAGTAATATTCCATTGTATATATGTGCCACATCTTCTTTATCCATTCATGCGACGATGGGCACTTAGGTTGTTTCCATCTCCTGGCTATTGTAAATAGAGCTGCAATGAACATTTTGGTACATGACTCTTTTTGAATTATGGTTTTCTCAGGGTATATGCCCAGTAGTGGGATTGGTGGGTCATATGGTAGTTCTATTTGTAGTTTTTTAACGAACCTCCATACTGTTCTCCATCATGGCTGTACCAATTCACATTCCCACCAGCAGTGCAAGAGTGTTCCCTTTTTTCCACACCCTCTCCAGCATTTATTGTTTCTAGATTTGTTGATGGTGGGCATTCTGACTGGTGTGAGATGATACCTCATTGTAGTTTTGATTTGCATTTCTCTAATGATTAATGATGTTGAGCATTCTTTCATGTGTTTGTTGGCAGTCTGTATGTCTTCTTTGGAGAAATGTCTATTTAGGTCTTCTGCCCATTTTTGGATTGGGTTGTTTGTTTTTTTGATATTGAGCTGCATGAGCTGCTTGTAAATTTTGGAGATTAATCCTTTGTCAGTTACTTCATTTGCAAATATTTTCTCCCATTCTGAGGGTTGTCTTTTGGTCTTGTTTATGGTTTCCTTTGCTGTGCAAAAGCTTTGAAGTTTCATTAGGTCCCATTTGTTTATTTTTGGTTTTATTTCCATTTCTCTAGGAGATGGATCAAAAAGGATCTTGCTGTGATGTATGTCATGGAGTGTTCTGCCTATGTTTTCCTCTAGAGTTTGATAATTTCTGGCCTTACATTTAGGTCTTTAATCCATTTTGAGTTTATTTTTGTGTATGCTGTTAGGGAGTGCTCTGATCTCATACTTTTACATGTACCTGTCCAGTTTTCCCAGCACCACTTATTGAAGAGGCTGTCCTTTCTCCACTGTACATTCCTGCCTCCTTTATTAAAGATAAGGTGACCATATGTGTGTGGATTTATCTCTGGGCTTTCTATCCTGTTCCAATGATCTATCTTTCTGTTTTTGTGCCAGTACCATACTGTCTTGATTACTGTAGCTTTGTAGTATAGTCTGAAGTCAGGGAGCCTGATTCCTCCAGCTCCGTTTTTCATTCTCAAGATTGCTTTGGCTATTCGGGGTCTTTCGTGTTTCCATACAAATTGTGAAATTTTTTGTTCTACTTCTGTGAAAAATGCCAGTGGTAGTTTGATAGGGATTGCATTGAATCTATAGATTGCTTTGGGTAGTAGAGTCATTTTCACAATGTTGATTCTTCCAATCCAAGAACATGGTATATCTCTCCATCTATTTGTATCATCTTTAATTTCTTTCATCAGTGTCTTATAATTTTCTGCATACAGGTCTTTTGTCTCCTTAGGTAGGTTTATTCCTAGATATTTTATTCTTTTTGTTGCAATGGTAAATGGGAGTGTTTTCTTGATTTCACTTTCAGATTTTTCATCATTAGTGTATAGGAATGCCAGAGATTTCTGTGCATTAATTTTGTATCCTGCTACTTTACCAAATTCATTGATTAGCTCTAGTAGTTTTCTGGTAGCATCTTTAGGATTCTCTATGTATAGTATCATGTCATCTGCAAACAGTGACAGCTTTACTTCTTCTTTTCCGATTTGGATTCCTTTTATTTCCTGATTGCTGTGGCTGATTGCTGTGGCGAAAACTTCCAAAACTATGTTGAATAAGAGTGGTGAGAGTGGGCAACCTTGTCTTGTTCCTGATCTTAGTGGAAATGCTTTCAGTTTTTCACCATTGAGGATGATGTTGGCTGTGGGTTTGTCATATATGGCCTTTATTATGTTGAGGAAAGTTCCCTCAATGCCTATTTTCGGCAGGGTTTTTATCATAAGTGGGTGTTGAATTTTGTCGAAAGCTTTCTCTGCATCTATTGAGATGATCATATGGATTTTCTCCTTCAATTTGTTAATATGGTTTATCACATTGATTGATTTGCATATATTGAAGAATCCTTGCATTCCTGGAATAAACCCCACTTGATCATGGTGTATGATCCTTTTAATGTGCTCTTGGATTCTATTTGCTAGTATTTTGTTGAGGATTTTTGCATCTATGTTCATCAGTGATATTGGCATGTAGTTTTCTTTCTTTGTGACATCCTTGTCTGGTTTTGGTATCGAGGTGATGGTGGCCTCATAGAATGAGTTTGGGAGTGTTCCTCCCTCTGCTATATTTTGGAAGAGTTTGAGAAGGATAGGTGTTAGCTCCTCTCTAAATGTTTGATAGAATTCGCCTGTGAAGCCATCTGGTCCTGGGCTTTTGTTTGTTGGACGATTTTTAATCACAGTTTCAATTTCAGTGCTTGTGATTGGTCTGTTCATATTTTCTATTTCTTCCTGATTCAGTCTTGGCACGTTGTGCATTTCTAAGAATTTGTCCATTTCTTCCAGGTTGTCCATTTTATTTGCATAGAGTTGCTTATAGTAATGTCTCATGATCTTTTGTATTACTGCAGTGTCACTTGTTACTTCTCCTTTTTCATTTCTAATTCTATTGATTTGAGTCTTCTCCCTTTTTATCTTGAGTCTGGCTAGTGGTTTTTCAATTTTGTTTATCTTGTCAAAGAACCAGCTTTTAGTTTTATTGATCTTTGCTATCGTTTCCTTCATTTCTTTTTCATTTATTTCTGATCTGATTTTTATGATTTCTTTCCTTCTCCTAACTTTGGGGTTTTTTTGTTCTTCTTTCTCTAATTGCTTTAGGTGCAAGGTTAGGTTGTTTATTCGAGATGTTTTCTGCTTCTTAAGGTGGGATTGTATTGCTATAAACTTCCCTCTTAGAACTGCTTTTGCTGCATCCCATAGGTTTTCGGTCGTCGTGTCTCCATTGTCATTTGTTTCTAGGTATTTTTAAATTTCCTCTTTGATTTCTTCAGTGATCACTTCGTTTTTAAGTAGTGTATTGTTTAGCCTCCATGTGTTTGTATTTTTTATAGATCTTTTCCTGTAATTGATATCTAGTCTCATAGCGTTGTGGTCGGAAAAGATACTTGATACAATTTCAATTTTCTTAAATTTACCAAGGCTTGATTTGTGACCCAAGATATAATCTATCCTGGAGAATGTTCCATGAGCACTTGAGAAAAATGTGTATTCTGTTGTTTTGGGATGGAATGTCCTATAAATATCAGTTAAGTCCATCTTGTTTAATGTATCATTTAAAGCTTGTGTTTCCTTATTTATTTTCATTTTGGATGATCTGTCCATTGGTGAAAGTGGAGTGTTAAAGTCCCCTACTATGAATGTGTTAGTGTCGATTTCCCCTTTTATGGCTGTTAGTATTTACCTTATGTATTGAGGTGCTTCTATGTTGGGTGCATAAATATTTACAATTGTTATATCTTCTTGGATCGATCCCTTGATCATTATGTAGTGTCCTTCTTTGCCTCTTCTAATAGTCTTTATTTTCAAGTCTATTTTGTCTGATATGAGAATTGCTACTCCAGCTTTCTTTTGGTTTCCATTTGCGTGGAATATCTTTTTCCATCCCCTCACTTTCAGTCTGTATGTGTCTCTAGGTCTGAAGTGGGTCTCCTGTAGACAGCATATATATGGTCTTGTTTTTGTATCCATTCAGCCAATCTGTGTCTTTTGGTGGGACCATTTAGTCCATATACATTTAAGGTAATTATCGATGTGTATGTTCCTATTCCCATTTTCTTAATTGTTTTGGGTTCGTTATTGTAGGTCTTTTCCTTCTGTTGTGTTTCTTGCCTAGAGAAGTTCCTTTAGCAGTTGTTGTAGAGCTTGTTTGGTGGTGTTGAACTCTCTCGGCTTTTGCTTGTCTGTAAAGGTTTTAATTTCTCCATCAAATCTGAATGAGATCCTTGCTGAGTAGAGTAATCTTGGTTGTAGGTTTTTCTCCTTCATCACTTTAAATATGTCCTGCCAGTCCCTTCTGGCTTGCAGAGTTTCTGCTGAAAGATCAGCTGTTAACCTTATGGGGATTCCCTTGTGTGTTATTTGTTGTTTTTCCCTTGCTGCTTTCAATATGTTTTCTTTGTATTTAATTTTTGACAGTTTGATTAGTATGTGTCTTGGCTTATTTCTCCTTGGATTTATCCTGTATGGGACTCTCTGTGCTTCCTGGACTTGATTAACTATTTCCTTTCCCATATTAGGGAAGTTTTCAACTATAATCTCTTCAAATATTTTCTCCGTCCCTTTCTTTTTCTCTTCTTCTTCTGGAACCCCTATAATTTGAATGTTGGTGCGTTTAATGTTGTCCCAGAGGTCTCTGAGACTGTCCTCAGTTCTTTTCCTTCTTTTTTCTTTATTCTGCTCTGTAGTAATTTCCACTATTTTATCTTCCAGGTCACTTATCCGTTCTTCTGCCTCAGTTATTCTGCTATTGATCCCATCTAGAGTATTTTTAATTTAATTTATTCTGTTGTGCATCATTGCTTGTTTCATCTTTAGTTCTTGTAGGTCCTTGTTAAATGTTTCTTGCATTTTGTCTATTCTATTTCCAAGATTTTGCATCATCTTTACTATCATTATTCTGAATTCTTTTTCAGGTAGACTGTCTATTTCCTCTTCATTTGTTCGGTCTGGTGGGTTTTTATCTTGCTCCTTCATCTGCTGTGTGTTTTTCTGTCTTTTCATTTTGCTTATCTTACTGTGTTTGGGGTCTCCTTTTTGCAGCCTGCAGGTTCATACTTCCCATTCTTTTTGGTGTCTGTCCCCAGTGGCTAAAGTTGGTTCAGTGGGTTGTGTAAGCTTCCTGGTGGAGGGGACTAGTGCCTGTGTTCTGGTGGATGAGGCTGGATCTTGTCTCTCTAGTGGGCAGGTCCACGTCTGGTGGTGTGTTTTGGGGTGTCTGTGGACTTATTATGATTTTAGGCAGCCTCTCTGCTAATGGGTGGGATTTTATTACTGTCTTGCTAGTTGTTTGGCATATGGTGTCCAGCACTGTAGCTTGCTGGTCGTTGAGTGAAGCTGGGTGCTGGTGTTGAGATGGAGATCTCTGCGAGATTTTTGCTGTTTGATATTATGTGGCGCTGGGAGGTCTCTTGTTGACCAGTGTCCTGAAGTTGGCTCTCCCACCTCAGAGGCGTAGCACTGACTCCTGGCTGCAGCACCAAGAGCCTTTCATCCACACAGCTCAGAATAAAAGGGAGAAAAAGTAGAAAGAAAGAAAGAAAGAAAGAAGAAAAGGAAGGAAGAAAGAAGGGAGGGAGGGAGGAAGGAAGGAAGGAAAGAAAGAAAGAAGATAAAATAAAATACAGTTATTAAAATAAAAATAATTATTAGGAAAAAACATTTTTTTAAAGAAAAAACAAACAAAAAACAAAAACAAAATAAACAAACAAAAAACAGACGGATAGAACCCTAGAACAAATGGTGGAAGCAAAGCTATACAGACAAAATCTCACACAGAAGCATACACATACACACTCACAAAAAATCATAAATCTTGCTCTCAAAGTCCACCTCCTCAATTTGGGATGACTCGTTGTCTATTCAGGTATTCCACAGATGCAGGTACATCAAGTTGATTGTGGAGCTTTAATCCGCTGCTCCTGAGGCTGCTGGGAGAGATTTCCCTTTCTCTTCTTTGTTCTCACAGCTCCTGGGGCTCAGCTTTGGATTTCGCCCCGCCTCTGCGTGTAGGTCGCCGGAGGGCATCTGTTTTTTGCTCAGACAGGACGGGGTTAAAGGAGCCACTGATTCGGGGGCTCTGGCTCACTCAGGCCTGGGGGGAGGGAGGGGCACGGCGTGCGGGGCGAGCCTGCGGCGGCAGAGGCCGGCGTGACGTTGCACCAGCCTGAGGCGGGCCGTGCGTTCTCCCGGGGGAGTTGTCCCTGGATCCCGGGACCCTGGCAGTGGCGGGCTGCACAGGCTCCCGGGACGGGAGGTGTGGAGAGTGACCTGTGCTCACACACAGGCTTCTTGGTGGCGGCAGCAGCAGCCTTAGCGTCTCGTGCCCGTCTCTGGGGTCCGCGCTTTTAGCCGCGGCTCGTGCCTGTCTCTGGAGCTCCTTTAAGCAGCGCTCTTAATCCCCTCTCCTCGCGCACCAGGAAACAAAGAGGCAAGAAAAAGTCTCTTGCCTCTTCGGCAGCTCCAGACTTTTCCCCAGACTCCCTCCTGGCCAGCCGTGGCGCACTAACGCCCTGTAGGCTGTGTTCACGCCGCCAACCCCCGTCCTCTCCCTGCGATTCGACCGAAGCCCGAGCCTCAGCTCCCAGCCCCGCCCGCCCCGGCGGGTGAGCAGACAAGCCTCTCGGCTGGTGAGTGCCGGTCGGCACCGATCCTCTGTGCGGGAATCTCTCCGCTTTGCCCTCCGCACCCCTGTGGCTGCGCTCTCCTCCGCGGCCCCGAAGCTTCCCCCTCCGCCACCCGCAGTCTCCGCCCGCAAAGGGGCTCCTAGTGTGTGGAAACCTTTCCTCCTTCACAGCTCCCTCCCACTGGTGCAGGTCCCATCCCTATCTTTTTGTCTCTGTTTATTCTTTTTTCTTTTCCTCTACCCAGGTATGTGGGGACTTTTTTGCCTTTTGGGGGGTCTGAGGTGTTCTGCCAGCGTTCAGTAGGTGTTCTGTAGGAGTTATTCCATGTGTATATGTATTTCTGGTGTATCTGCTAGTGTTGGAGGGTCTCCTACAGAGGTGGAGGGTGGCTCTGTTTCACCGTGGGGACAAGGACACTGGCAGCAGAAGTTCTGGGAAGTACTCCTTGGCGTGAGCCCTCCAAGAGTCTTCTCAGTGTTTTTTATAATGATAAACGCATCGTGAGTGCATCTAAGCAAGGATTTTGTCTTGAATTATCCCTGTCAATCAGGGTTCCTACAATTGCCAGGCACTCACTGAGTTTCATTTTCAGAGTTGTTAGTCAAGACAACTGAAACATGTTCATCTATCATCTTTTCAGGGAAAAGCATGTTTCATGGGAGGTTTCTACTGGCCCAGGAAGTGGTGAGTAGAGTCGTTAACTGGGAATAAAGAAGCAGTAGTTCACAACGTTCTAAAAAGAGACACCAACAGTTAGGACCAGACACCTCAGCGTTCCCCCAAATGGCAGGACTGACCCTGTGGCCCACAACCTGCACCACAGCCCAGTCTCCTGGTCCCAGCCCACCCACTGGTGAGGAGTCCAGCGGGGTGGGTGTCAGCTGGCTTCCTTGGGCCTCATTTGCAGTGAGAGCTGATCCCACCTTCCCTGCTGCAGAGGATAGGATGCTTTCTTTCCACTTCAGGAAATCGGTGAGTTGGATTCTTCCTGTGAATGGGACGGGAGCTTCCTGAGAATCACCGGTCAAGCACGAGGGTCGCTGCAAGCCAAGGCCCTGGCGTCCCATCCTGGCTTAGACTTGTGCTCGGACAGTGGCTGGTTGGCCGAGCCCTGTGCCCAGCTGAGTTGAAGGGCCTTGTGGTGGCCAGCAGGACTCAGAGAAGGATAACGGAAAAGTGCCCATCACTTCCTCCGTTGAGTGTGGCGAGGAAACTGAATTTCTCCCGTTGGTCAAGTCAACATCAAAGAAGGGAAATGGTCGGGTATGAGCCTTCTTCCTGCCCCCGCAGTGGGATGCTGCTGGTCGGGGGTGGGGGGACACCTCATATGCATAGAGGAGTCCAGAGTCGGACATTTGGACGCCTTCTCCACGGAGGTGAGACAACCTAAGCGACCACCTGGAAACAAGAAGGAGGGAAGGAAGGTGTCCCAGTGGGACCCACAGCCATGCCGTCCTGTGCTGGTGGGAGCTAGAGAGAAGAGGGGAGAGTCTGTTTCTTCATAGTCAGGGGAAAAGCTTAACTTCTGAGAACAGTCTCCAAGGGACAAAACAGAAAACAACCCAAGGAAGGGCTGTGCTTCCAGAAATGGGGAAGTGGTTCCCACAAGCCCAGCCCTGCCTTATAGAATGATCACCTTTCAACAAAACATAAAACAACTGCCTGGAACCTCTGGAGAGAGACCAAAGGTGCAGAAACTAAAGGGAACCAGGTGCCCGGAAAAGGACGGACAGATGGAGGATGGACAGACGGGCCAAGAGCCAGGTGTTCACGCAGGATCTGGGTACTGAGCGTGTGGGTGTTCCCTGCACAGTTCTTTCAAATTTTCTGTATGTTCAAAATTTTTTACAATACAATATTGGTGAAAAAAGTCACTGGAGTGAATTTGACTCCAGCAGTAAAAAATTAAATTAAATTAAATTTAAAAATCCAAGTTATTATTAAGTGTAGTTTTACTCCAATGTTAATATCACGTATCCAGTTGTAGCCCAATATCTAACACACATACGGGGGAACACATCTAATGTGTTAGATTTCATGAGAGAATAAAATAATTCATCACTTGTATTTCCTGACTTATTTTCAGTGACTCACAAATGTTTGTCTCCTATATGGGTGCTTTGTAGTCGCATAGGTTGATCAGAAGTGGTCCCTTATGTTTTAGTATTTTGAGTCCGCCACCAAGAGCTGGCCAGAAAATTTCCTTTGAGAGATTTTAATCTCTTGCCCCTATTTGTTCAACTAATCATTGTAGATGAACAGTTGGGGGGGGGGGAAATGCTGCCAAATACAACAGATTGGAGCGTTTTTCGCTTTGTGCAAGTATTCTGATAGTAGAATCACCAAGCTCTTTCTTCAGTTGTTTATGTATGTAAATGTTTTTATGCTTTTTTAGGGAAGAAGAAGGGAGATAAAGATTTGAGGCTATTTACTTTGTCTCCCCACATAAGCTATCCTGTTGAGGTAAAAATATATGCTTCTTTTTTAAATTAGAATATTTTCAGTTAAACTTGGTAGATCATTCATTATTGCAGAAGACCTGTTAGCAAAAAGCATTTCATTTCAGTATTTAGAAAATTGAACAACATAGGAAAAGGACCAAGCCTTCCTTTTCTTTCTGTTTCCTTTATTAAGATGGACATCTCCAGAGAGATGAGTTCAGAGGAAAACCTTGGTGACAGGAAGTGGTGACCCTACCAAACCTGGCCAAAATGTTGAATGAAGAATGTGAAAAAGTCAGCTGAAGGGAGGGTGAGTTCTCTAAACCTGGAGTTTAAAAATAGAAGAGTGTGGATGTAAGAAAAACATACTCAAGGTGGATGTGTTCTGAGAAACCTCCACTCCTTCATATCCACCTGTGGCACAGGTCATCAGAGCCATGAAGCATGCAGGTTAGTGTCCTATTTTCTTTTTTATTGAAGTATAGTTGATGTACAATATTAATAAGTTACAGGTGATTCACAATTTTTAAAGATTATATTCCATTTATAGTTATTATAAAATATTGGCTATATTCCCTACATATATCCTTTTAGCTTATTTTATACATAACAGCTTGTACCTCTGAATCCCCTACCCTATATTACCCCTCTCCCCACTGCTAACCACTTGATTGTTCTCTACATCTGTGAGTCGGCTTCTTTTCTGTTATAGTCACCAGTTTGTTATATTTCTTAGATTCCACATGTAAGTGATATCATTCAGTATTTGTCTTTCTCTGTCTGACTTATTTCACTTAGCATAATGCCCTTCAGGTCCATCCATGTTGTTGCAAAGGGCAAAATTTCCTTCTTTTTGATGGCTGAGTAGTGACCTATTCTTGAGGTGAAGAGCCAGCTAAGTGCCTTTAAGCCCTGGAGAAAGTAGACAGGGGTAAGCAAAAGACTTTGTTAGTGGCCAAAGCATGAGAGGGGACTGGTCCAGCAGGTGAAATGCTGTCAAAGCAGCCACTTCAACCTTGCAGACTTTAAGTGCCATAAAGGCAGTTTTCTCAAACTTTAACCTCCAAAGATGTTGTTAAAACACAGACTTTGATTCTGGAAGCCAGCGTTTACCTTTACCCTTGTGAGTGCCAACTTAAAAAAAAAAAAAAGCACAATGTGAGAGTCGTGAGTTAAGTTGTACCGGGGGCAAAATGAGGACTGTAGCCTGGGAGACAGCATCTCAGAGAGCTCTGAGAAATCGCTCCAAAGAGGTTGGGGGGAAGGTCAGTATAGATGTGATTTTGGTGAAGGGGGAGTACATGCAGTCAAACACATATCTTTTGGCAGAAGGTTTCTGCTAGTCACGAGGAGCAGACGTTACCATGAAGGATTTTAGTGCTTTTCTAGATACGAGGAGATACAAGAAGTGGGTTCATAAAATTGGCTCCTGGAAATATCTAACTGTCTGAAGACCTGTTTTGCCAGTTTTTCCCAGAGCACAGAGTCCCTCATTTCTGCTCTCCACCCTGAGCTCCTTTCAGGGGGTGTCGAAGGTCAGCAGCCACAGCAACATGTGATTTAATCCTTGTAGAGGTGGATGGCAAGTGCCCATGGCAAGGGCCAATTCGTGGTTGACATGGGGAAGGAGAAATAATGTTCCCCCTACCCTCTAGCCTCTTGGCTGAGATCCCTTGTAATAAGAGACAGATTAACACAAGGAAAACCAACAGAAGTTGAATAACCTGTATGCTCCCTGCGTACATGGGAGACACCCAGGAAAAGTGAGGAACTCCCAGACACGGCCCAGCCGCCATAAATACCATCTCCAGCTAAAGACAAAAGATGTTGGATTTGGGAGAGCGAGTGAAAGGAAGTTGTCAGGAAAAGCACAGGAAACGGGAGTATAGTTGTTATGCAGGTTTAACTCCTGCCTTAATATAAGAGTTGATAAGACTGATAAGAATTTCTAGATTTAGTTCATCCTCCTCTTCCAGGCACAGAGAGGAAGACACCCTTACAGATGGAGATTTCCCTTAACAATGTAAATGTGTTTTTACAAAAGGGTAACGACTCAGTTTTCAAAGCCTCTCCATTGTCTGCTGTTTCTCAAAAATGATCAGCCTAAAAAAATCCTCATGCCAAAGAGGCATATTTTGTGGCGGCAAGTTCTGCCCCCCTCCACCCTCTTAGGGTTATTTTTGGCTGGGCCTGACAGCTACATTGACATGAGACAGATTAACAGGAGAAAAGCACGCCAATGTATTCAACACGAGTCTTCCAGGACCCAGAAGACTTCATAAAGAATGAAGACCCAGAGAAATGGTGACACTAACTTGCTTTTATATTAGGTTGAACAAAGTGGGCAATTGTCGAAAAGTGATTTACACGATGTGGACGACTCGAGGAAGTTAAGAATCATTTGAACAAATCAAGTTTGTGTAGAGTTCTCTCGGTCTCAACTTCTCATCCCTGACGATGAAAAACGTTACTTTCCTCCTGGTATAAGGAGCACATCTTTCATAGAGGAATTTAATTTCCTGCTTTTAAGAGAATGCAGAAAGGTAGGAGTGTTTTTTCTTGTACTTGCTGTTTTTCAAGTGCCTTTAACTCAAAATCATCCAAATGCCAGAGCGACGTGTTTCGGGGTGGTGTGTTCTGAACTCCTTCACCATTAGTGGGTCTGAAGTGGGGCTCACAATACGAGGAGTAAGGCCTAAAATTGTGCTAGCTGAATGGGATCGAAAGTTAAATATGCATAATTAGTTTTCTCTAAAATATCATGCAAGCTGGGACAGTCATATGTACGACTCTCCCATTTTTAAATTTCCATATATATTTTCCAGTATTATCACAGTTAATTCCTTAAATACCAAATTGCTGAGGACAGATATACGATTGGTATTTTTTGAAACAGGGTCTCTGAAGATTTTTATAAACGAATGATTTATGTTCCTTCATGGAGCATTGTCTCTATGCTATAAATAGTGTTTTATGATATCAAAGTCGATGCAGGGAGGCTTTTGAACTGAGGTGGTTTTAACCCCTTCTTCGCCTACCTAAGCAGACCAAACCCTAAGCGGAATATTTCCTGCAAATGCCTCAAGAGCAGGAAAAACAACCCAGTCACCAGCAGCCAGTCAGGCTTTCCCAAATGGCACGACCACCTAAGCCACAGCCAATCAAATGATTTCCTTGCTTCTGCATCCTCTATAAAATTTTCCGCCCTCAGCTCCTGTCTGGGAAGTAAGTAGTGCTCCGAACCTCTAAGGCTTTGCTGCTGCTCAATTTGAATGGATTTTTGCTCAAATCAATCCTTAAATCTTTCAAAGAGAAAAGTCTTAATCTTCTTATGTCTGAAATCAAACAGTCCTCCCCACTCCCCATGTCTTTTTGATTACAAGAAAAATGTCTCCATTTGGGCAGAAGGCATTCACAGAACCGATTCAGTGCTTCCCAAAAAGGTTTAGATGCCACCTCGTGGATAAGAAAAGAGCCGCATCCAAAGATAATCTACCATTTTCTGTACAAACAAATGATTTAAAACCTCCAGCATGGTTAACTTTCAAGTTATCAAAAAATTATGTGTAAACCCCGTTAAAAACAAGACAGCAGGCCCCAAATGAGTCGCTTACGCTAAGCCCCACTTCACCAAACCGAGACTTAGTTTCAGCTCTCCCCAGACGGAATCTTCAGCCAGTCTGTCGGAACAGCCTAGTCGGGACTCGTTCAGTCGCCTGCCTGGTCCGCCCCCTGCCATCCTGGCCCCTAAAGGAAGGCGACCTTGACACAACCAATCTGCTTTTCGCTGGTGTAACTTTCTTGACGGCTCCCTTCTGCCTGTAGTTCCATTTTATACAGCCCCGCAGAGCTCCTTTCTAGCTGCTGGACTCGATGCTGCTGATTCGTGAATCACAGAATAAAGTCAGTAAGATTGAAATTTACTCACTGAACTGGCTTTTTTACACCCCAAAATTATTTTTTTAAACTGCCACTATTTGGTAGACTCAAAAGAGGGCGCCTCATTGTCAGAGTGAGTTTAGAAAGAGGGGCAGGAAACCTTTCAGAATGCTTACGCCAGTAGCTGCCCACAACTGCCATCTCCCAGCCGGGGGGCTTCCTCGAAAAGGCACGGGGCTCACTTCTGGATGCGTAAGTTCACATGCAATAGATTTCTACCACGTTATGTCAATTTTATTGAATTTTCATCTGCTTCCCTAACCACCTTTGGGGGTAATAAAAGGAAGAGGGACCCAAGAAAGGTACAGCCAGGGATGCTCCTCAGATGCATCTAGTAATGTTGCCATGCATGCTCCTTAGTATTAAGGAATTGGAACAGAATTTCCCCCTCAAGCAGTTTTTTTGAACTAATCAGGGAGAGAAATAAGACAAACTCTGAAATAAAACTGCATAAACGGCAAATGAAAACCATACCAGAAAAATCCAGGCAATATTTTTCTAGTGTTTAATTGATCTCAAGGAAGGAAAAAGTCCAGATTCACAAAAACCTACGTGTATTGTTTTATTATATACAAAACCAAGCATACAGTAATTACACAGCAAATAACATGCTGAATATTTTCAGGCCATTTTGAATGGTGCTCTGTACATGTACATGAATAAGTAATAAATGCTGCTTCTCTATTACCTTGAAATACGGTACCACCAAGAGTTTTATATTTTTATTTTACTACTCACGTAAATGAGCACAAAGGAAAGAGGAAATAGATAATATTTAAACATGGAAGGTAGAAATTCTTCCTTCTGGAAACTAACCAATAGGCCTAAGAACCACTACTAATCAATGATATCCTCTCCCCCATCTTTTCTGTCATAGCCACCAATCCCACCCTATTCCAGTTAAGTTACAAACCTTCAGCCAGTTTAGTCATTAAAGATTTGAGTAGTCTCAACCTAAACGATTGTAGCTAATACTGATATATTTTTGTAATTCATTTTTGTACTGTTTTTACAACTTTTCCCCCGATCCTAAGCTTGAAGCAGTTCTTCTTACATTCTCTAAACTTTGGGGTTTTTTTTTTCTACCATTTATTTTATTTTATTGGATAATTTTAATCGGTTTAAATGCAACATGTATGTAAACAACTCCACAGAAATGAGAGGCACTTCTTAGAAATACAATGGCTCATGTCACAAGATTCAATGGCTTCGATTTGATGAACTGAATGAGCTCCTGACTCAACTCTCCAATGTTGTCTGCTTGAATGGCAAGGTCTTTATCTGCAGCGTTTACTGCATTAAGATGTGTGCATCAGAAATCATAAACTTGTGCTCATCTTCCATAATGAACCTATATTCATTAGGAGCTCTGATCCAATCACAATAATGTTGGTTAAAATAAACTACGAACCCGAGGCAAAAAAGTAAACAAGCCACTTTTTCAGGCTTTTAAAACTGTCTTAACATGTGACATTATAGCTATCCCCCCAAATTAAGCAACCAACTTCAAGTCAAAGAGCTAGGAACACATGGAATGTTCGAGGCGTTACCTCAGCATTTCTCAATCAGCTCAGACATACACGAGGCCGGGAAAGGTCTCTGAGGGTACCGGCACAGGTGCATTACTGGTAGAGGCGGCAGCTCAGCATAAACCCTGTGGGATTAATATCAGGCGTATATATGTGTATATAGATGTGTGTAAATATATGTAATGTGCTTACAGAGATTACAGAGATATCTCTGCTTACAGAGATATGTAATTGCTTACAGAGATTTATCGAAAGGTACAGCCAGGGATGCTCCTCAGATGCATCTAGTAATGTTGCTATGCATGCTCTTCATAAAGAGCTGCATAAAAATCTAGCAGAGAGGGCTTCCCTGGTGGCGCAGTGGTTGAGAGTCTGCCTGCCGATGCAGGGGACACGGGTTCATGCCCCGGTCAGGGAGGATCCCACATGCCGCGGAGCGGCTGGGCCCACGAGCCATGGCCGCTGAGCCTGCGCATCCGGAGCCTGTGCTCCGCAACGGGAGAGGCCACAACAGTGAGAGGCCCGCGTACCGCAAAAAAAAAAAAAAAAAAAATCTAGCAGAGAAAGACTCATGAATTGGGTCCTATATACACGCCGGCAGTGTATATAGGACTAACCCATCTGTACTCACTGGAGCAGGGCCGTCGAGGGACATGTGGGGTGCCACTCAGGAACCACAGAAAGGAAAAGTAAGACTAGCACTGTTTTCAAAACGCTATACTTATACTGAGTACAAAAGTTATAGTATAATTGCGAACCATGGAAGTAATGCCTGCCAGATGTACATTGTTTGTTCATTTATAAAAATGCATAAGATTTTACTGTAAGCAGTGCTTTCTCCAGTAGGGTGGTGTGAGAGAGAATATAAGAGGGACTCTGTAAAAAAAGTCTTAGAAGAAAAAAGATTGCCGTAAAAACTTTTGTTGTTTAATACAATTAAAATCAGATTTTAAAAGGGCATCTTAATATTCAACTTCGGCCTATTATTTTAATTATTTATAAATGCATCTTGTCTTTATGTTAACTTAAACAGTGCCTTGGATGACACTGAGTTACTGGGTGAAAAGTCTGCGAGTTAGTAAATATTTTCAGATGAAAAGTGCCGAGTTTTTCATTCGTCCCAAAGGTGAGAAAACAGAAACAAATATATATGTAAAAAAAAACAACTAGAATAATCGTTTGAAGGGATAAAATCAGCTACAGTCATTAAAACATACTGTACGTCAAGAAGTAGTCAAGCAAAGGTTCTACGGATATTCACCATAATATCAAGAGAAATCTCTCAGCACAACCATAGGGACAAGTAGATGTGACTTAACAGCAGTTAAATAAGAAGCATTTAGGGGAGTCAGGAAGCCGCAGGGCCAGGTGAGGAGGTTAAGACATTCAGTAGCTTCGTCCACGGTCCGCCTTCCCACTGCCCGCTCCCAGCAAGGTTATAAAGTCCTGCTCTTGCAAATGAAGCCAGATCATCATACTGATGATTTTTCCCACGGCACCTCTTCAGAGAGGCCACACACGCCGGGGATTCTGGTGCCAACTGTTTCATTCTTCCTCCCATCACGTGCTGACAACTGTGCTTAGACCCGCCGACATCCACTGGGACGAAGCCTGCACGCTATTTTAAGTTCAGCTTAGAGAATACAGAAATGGACTTCGCCACCACCTCTAAATTGAAAAGGCCTTTTTTTTTTTTTTTTTGCGGTACGCGGGCCTGTCGCGGCCTCTCCCGTGGCGGAGCACAGGCTCCGGACGCGCAGGCTCAGCGGCCATGGCTCACGGGCCCAGCCGCTCCGCGGCATGTGGGATCTTTCCAGACCGGGGCACGAACCCTTGTCCCCTGCATCGGCAGGCGGACTCTCAACCACTGCGCCACCAGGGAAGCCCGGCCTTGTTTTTTTAAACGCATATCAGGGAAAGTGTTTGAAAGCACTAGATTCCACTGTCTGGAAGGAGCAGGCAGCTTAGTGATAAATGACTTTGCTCATAATAGCTGCTCCGTAACTCGAGGAAGAGCCGAAGCTTCCCCAGGAGTGAGATGCCCGGACCTTCTGCTTGAATAGTTTAGGATAAGGATGCAGAGAGCCCTATTTCAGACCTTCAGGATTCTACACCGTTTGAAGCAGTACGCACTAGTTTACCTGCGCTGTACGTGGCCTGGCTGAGGTTTCAGAAGTTTAGTCCACTCTTCCCTTGGAGAGCTGTCGTTTTATTTCTTTATACGGCACAGACCTTGGTTAATTTTTATCTGAAGGGCTCTCATTTGCCTAAGACTGTCAATGCAAAATATGGTTACTGAAAGACACCCTTCTTTGGAAAAGACCCTGTTGTGGCTTGGGTGGGCGTGGCGTGGACTAAAGAACTGGTCAACCTCTTCAGTGTCAGTAATCCCAAAGTCTCTTAAAATTCACAGTATTGTAACTTTTGGAAGAGCTCTAATATTGAGGCACCTGCAGGTCCTTGCAATTCATCGTCTCAGTTATGATTTGAATTTGTGTGTGTTTTGTTTTACTCCATTTGTTTTGAGCTTTTTCTCGCTGGATACAGTGGCTCGAGCACAATTATTTGCATTTCCCTTTTGCTTAAGACTTGCATGTGCTGGCGCTCTGGAGGTGTCCGTGGAGTCCCCGATCACCGCTGGCTGCCTGGGAAGGCGAAGGTTCACACTGGTCTTGATCTTAGGGTCACCGCTGTCCCCACAGGACAGATCCCAGTGCTGCAGCTTGGAGCTCTTGTTGGATTTCTTTTTCTTCTCCTCTGTCTGCACGTCCAGGGTTTGCTTCTGAGAACACAGTCTGCTGCTATTCAGCACATCGAGGGGTTTGGTGGAAGCCTCACATGTGTAATAGGATGGATGGACTTCTTCGCGGTGCACGTCTTTCTTTCGTGAAGGGCCTGACTTCGGAGGCCCTTCCTGCTGAGGCCTGGACAGAGCGTTGGCAGTCAGCTTGCTTCTCCCAGGGCTTTTCAGAGCCCCCGAGGTCCCAGGGGCAGTGGGAGGCCTCGCCTTGGCCCCCTTTCCTTTCTCGCACTGGACAGTCTGGATCTGCAGCCACTCGAGCTGGACAAGCCTGTCGATGTACTTCCCCAGCAGCCCCCCGGTTCTGGGCACGGCCTCTGTCCTGCGCTCAGAGTGCAAGAGCACAGCCATGTCCCGCAGGTCCCAGGAGTTACACGGGGCCGGGAGGAAGTCAGGGTAAGAGTATTCGGGCTGTTGGGTGGGACCCTGCCCTGGGTGCAGATCGAAGTGAGCCGCATCGATCTCTTCGGCTCGAAGATGAAGATCTGGAGGCGTGAGGGGAGAAGGGGGGACGGGGATTCTTTCTGAATCAGAGAGGTCACTGGCGCTGTCCTCCCCAGCATCTTCTTTGATAATTTTCATCGTCTGAAAGTCCAGAAACAACTTGTGCCCTGAGGACCCCCGACACCTGTAGCCAAGGGGACTCCTTTTGGGGTTTCCTTCCGGGGAAATGCTTTCCTTCAGTTTATCCTCAGTTGGTTGGGGGACACATCCTCCGAGACTGCTTTTCAGCTGGGACGAGATATGGGGGACTTGGGATTTACTCTGCCTTTTTCTTGAATTCTTTGGACGCTGTCCTTTATTCCAAGAGGGGCCTGCGTTCATATTGCTGCGAGAAATAAACCTGCAATTCTTAGTCCATCTGACAAAAACTGGCCAGCCGATGACTGAACAACGGAACCAAAAGAACCCCCGGTGGTATATTTCAGCTACCGCGAGGCATTAGAAAATGTGAGGCCTCTAAACTCACAGAACAAGTTACGGGACAATTTTCCACTTGACACTCTACTTAGGAAACATCATAGAGCAGGTGCCAGAGTACATGCATGGATTCTGTTTTACATCAAACATTAGCTTTTAAGAAAAACACTAACATTTCATAAAGTGCTTGTATTATCATTTTAAACATTGGTAACATCTCTCATAGGACTCTGTCCTGTTAATTATGAGCAGGGTTTAATAACACGACAAGTAAAACCCACAGCTTTCTTTTATACCTATTTTCAATTCAATGTAAACAGGATGGAAAATACAAGTTTTACAGAACTTAATCACTGATTGGTGGTAATTCTGAGCTGACAAAAATCTTAAGGAAAAGTGTAGCATATACAACCTACACCTTAAACCAAAAGCTTATCAAAGTGTTTTCAAATAGAAAACACACTCAGAAAAGCTGTTTAGAGGAATAGGAATAAAATCATACCTTTTAACACAATATGAATTTAAAAAATAGGTTTAATGCAATCCTTCGAATGGCGGGGAAGTAGACATTGTGAATACCGTGTGCATTACCAGCATGGCAACTGATTCTTCCTCTAATTTATTCTGAGACAGGGTCTCATATCAGAGTTGAAAATATTTTCTTTTTGACTTATTTACCAAGAACGTAGCATTTTGCCAAGATGAATAATACTTCTCAGCAATATCAGTCTGGTGGGGTTAAAAGAATTGGGTGGTAGGGCTTTCCTGGTGGCGCAGTGGTTGAGAGTCCGCCTGCCGATGCGGGACGCGGGTTCGTGCCCCGGTCCGGGAAGATCCCACATGCCGCGGAGTGGCTGGGCCCGTGAGCCATGGCCGCTGAGCCTGTGCGTCCGGAGCCTGTGCTCCGCAACGGGAGAGGCCACAGCAGTGAGAGGCCCGCGTACCGCAAAAAAAAAAAAAAAAAAAGGGTGGTAAACATGCTTTGTGGAAACCTCAGAGGTTCATTTGTCTGGTTTACATTCGTCTGTGTTTCCACCACACTAAGAAATTACTTGAAAATGTGTCACTTCTTAACAAATAAACACGTTGGAGGTTAAATCATTGCCAGTAGCATAACACGTGCTCAATAAATGTTGACGAAATGGATAAAGGAATTGCCATTATTTAGAACTCATAGCCAATATTGTTAAAACTTTCATTTACCTCTAGCTGTCTGTGTGCATCCATAAACGCTAACAGTATCCTTTTTATATAAAAGGAAACTAACATAGATGATTAAGGGATTTACCCAAAATTGTGGATTCTGCTAACAGTGCAAGAATTATGACCTCTGGAATTTTTACCAGCTAGTAATGTTTAAAATCATTTTTGCCAGACAAGAAATATAAGTATATATTTCCTATCAACAGACATTTTTTCCCAACCACACATATCAATCTGGAGAACTGAGATAATGTGCCTTTTGCAAGATAAAGCAATTACATGAAAAACGATTTACCTGCTTTTCTGATAAGATTTATTCACCCTATTCCCTTTCTTGAAAAAGTCACACGGCTGATCATCATCTAGGGTTTGATGGACTGTCTAAAAAACAGACACGTAGTTAATAAATACCCTGAACACACACACACACACACACACACACACACACACACACACACACAAACAAACAGGAAAAGAAACCCAACAAATCTAAATAAGATTTTACTTCAAAGTTTACATCACCTTTGCTGTAGCGCTCGAAATATTCTTGCTCAGTCTGTTGGGAGATGATGGCAGCAGGGGAAGTAACTTCTTTATTCCTCTTATATTTGGAAAGGACTCCTTACCACCGGAACTAGAAGCAACAGAAGTATCGGTAAGTACTGACTGCAAACGGTCCTATCACCAGTATTGTGTTGGTTTTCACTTGTTTGTTCTTAAATATTCAAATTGTATAGAAAAACTGGTGGAAGGATATTGCCTTCTATTTACGGTTTAATCTTGTTTGTTTTTCACAGTGGATATTAGATACAAGATCACACTACTACAAATGGATTCCCTCTCTCTCTCTCCCCATACCCACACATACCCACACACAAAATCCCCTTGGAAATAACATGCTGTGGAAATCTGTGGGGCTAATTAAGGTCGGGTGTTGCTCCGAAGTTCCCATGTCCATTCATTCATTCATTCGTTCGTTCTTTCAACAAACACTTACAGGAGTGCCTAGAAAACGGCAGGATTACACACATGCCCTGCTCTTGTGGAGCTTAAACTCTGCTGTGGAGGCTCTCTTTCAAGTCTCCTGCCTTCACTATCACATCAGTCCACGAAAAAGTCATATCAGTATCTTCATGTACATCACACGATGTTATCTCTTTGTGACATTTTGTTGATTTGTACCACCCAAGGTTGCTTTTCGCCTCTTATTTTGAGTGGGCTACTAAAAGTGCCCCATTTGAACGTGAATACGTATTTCTTTCTTCCATAATATCCCCTGCCTCTGAAAAATGGAAGAGGTGGGATTATAGAAGATTTTTATTTCCTTCCTAAAACTTTGCTGTGTTATTTTTCAAAAGAAGCACGTGTGCCATTTTGGTCAGTGTACATACGATGGGAATAAAAAACACATGCGGGCCCTCACAATGAATGAATTATACCATAATCAACGGCTTGATTGGTTTTGGGCGTAGAAAACGTTCTTTACCAACCCTCCTCCAATTAGCCTGGTGCACTCCCATCTTCTCGCCTTCACCTGGCAAGCTTTACACCCTAGGCTGTGCCGTTTTCTGCACCAAATTAGAGACAGATGACAGCCTGCAGGGTCCCTAAGGACGCAGAAAACAAGCTCCGGTTTCCCTGACGGTTCCGGCTCCCATCGGAACAAAGCTAAAAGTCTGAGATTCTGGCTCCAGAAATGCGTCCCAAGCGCCAGAGGCTGCTTGCTTAAAGGCAACCGCATATGTCACCCCAGGGTATGAACTGTTACTCCCACATCTTCCTCTCTGGCGCGGCGCCACGAGACAGCCGCAGCCGCAGCCACGCCGCCTGCTCCCCACCCCCGGGGACGGTCCCGGGCGGCAAAGCATTGTGGGTGCCGTGAGGACAGGACGCTTCTTCTCTACGCAGCGAGGCTCCCTCGGTCTGGCCTAGGGTCCATGCTGCAGTGCAAACGTCCAAAGAGCTGGCTAGCCTCGAGGCTTAAAATCAGCCTGGGGAAGAGCTCCTGGAAAGGCCGGTCTTTGCACGCCTCCCCCGCCCCCATTAACCCAGAAATCCGAGGACCAGCAGCATGCACATTCCTGGTCCTCCGTTTGTGCAGACGCGGAACTATGATCGATCGGCGGGCGGGCCAGGCAGACGCGGACAGAGATTGATCAGACCTGTTTCGCGATCGCCGAGGACACTTGACGCGGCCGCCGGCCTTCCTTCCCGGGCCCGGGCGGGAGGCCGGACTGCGGCGCGCTGCTGCAGGCGCGGAGGCGGCGGCGCTCGGGCTGCGGGAGTCCGCGCGCGGCCGCGTCACGAGGGGCGGGGCGGAGGCTCGCCGGGAAGTTGCACCGACAAGTTGCAGCCGTGTAAGTAACGCCAGGGCCCCGGGGGTGGGAGCGGCCGCTGGGCGGACACCGCCTTCTCCCAGGCACCCGGGAGGAAGCAGAAGGCCGGCGCCACCCCGCGCTCCGCGGTGGCCCCGAAAAGCTTCCACGAGAGCAAGCACTCATCGATTGAAATCAGCTTTTTTTTTTTTTTTTTTTTGCTGCCCAAAGCGAAAAACCCGGGCGAGGACTCGAGGGGCGAAGTGGCTGTCGAGGGGAGGGCGCAGCCGGCCCACTGGATCCCCTGCAGTCAGAGGTTTCGGCGGACCCTCCCCAGGGGCAGCTGAGCACGGGGACACCGAGGGAGCGGACGCGGGGTCGGAAGGCCGCCCCTCGGTTCCACCTCCCCATCGCTCGACGGCCGGTCGGGCCATGTTCAGAGGCCCGGGCTCCGCGGTCCTCCCCGCCGCCGGTTTCCGGAAGCCCGCCCCGCGGAGCCTCAGCTGCCTCTCGGACCTGGACGGCGGCGCGGCCCGGGAGTCGCGGCCCTGCAGGCCCCCCGGGAGCCCGGGCAGCGCGCCGCCGCCGCCGCCCGCGCCGTCCGGCTGCGACCCCTGCCTGCGGCCCATTATCCTAAGGCGGGCGCGGTCGCTGCCCAGCTCGCCTGAGCGCCGCCATAAGGGCGCAGGCGCGCAGGGCGCTGCGTGCCGGCCGGGCTGCAGCCGGCAGCACCGTGTGCGCTTCGCCGACGCTCTGGGCCTGGAGCTGGCGCAGGTCAAGGTGTTCAACGCGGGGGACGACCCGTCCGTGCCGCTGCACGTGTTGTCGCGGCTCGCCATCAACTCGGACCTGTGCTGCAGCAGCCAGGACCTGGAGTTCACCCTGCAGTGCCTGGTGCCTGACTTCCCGCCGCCCATCGAGACCCCAGACTTCGGCGAGCGCCTGGGGCGGCAGCTCGTGTGTCTGGAGCGCGTCACCTGCTCAGACCTGGGCATCAGCGGTACGGCGCGCGTGCGCAACCTGGCCTTCGAGAAGCAGGTGGTGGTGCGCTACACGTTCTCCGACTGGCGCAGCGTGCACGAGGCTGTGGCACGGTGGCGCGGGCCGGTGGGCACTGAGGGCGCCGAGGACGTCTTCACCTTCGGCTTCCCGGTGCCGCCCTTCCTGCTGGAGCTCGGCTCCCGCGTGCACTTCGCGCTGCGCTACTGTGTGGCCGGCGCCGAGTACTGGGACAACAACGACGGCCGCGACTACAGCCTCACGTGCCGCAACCATGCGCTGCACATGCCGCGCGGGGAGTGCGAGGAGAGCTGGATTCACTTCATCTGAGACTCCGCGCGCAGGCCGCACCCGCGCTCACTTCCTGGCTGGGCTCTCGCATCTGGGCAGTGGCCCTTTCTCACACCCCATCTCCTAACCGAGGTCGTTTGACCTCACTTCCCACTGTAAGGTGTGCTGGCATGGCCCGTCCTGTCTTCTACTTGCATCGTCTGTGTCACTTGGTCTAAAAAGTAACCTCAGGTGCCAGAAGGCCGAGCTGTGTCCTATGCTGGGGCGGGGTGCTGGGTGGGTAGACTCATGGGTGCGTTGGCCCCTCTGAAGAAGGCCCCGGCAGGTGGTTTTGGAAAGGCCTGCATCCTCCCGCTGGGAAAGCCTGTGGCTTTTGCGTGTGTCCTGATTGGGTCTCTGTGAATATAGCTGTTATTTATCATCATTGTGACATTGGGACTTTTTACCCTTGGTGGATGCCTTCTTTGGAACATTCTGGCTTTAATAAGCTAAAAAAGAAAAAAAGTCATTTTGTGTGTTTGTGTCCATTGTAAACAATGTACAGTGTGACCCCCATTATGGTCCCTTGTGGCATTCCTGCCCTGGGACAAGAAAAACCCGTGATCACATTTGCTTGCCAATGTCTGTAGGCTTCTAACAGCCGGGAAACTATTAATAGGCAAGAAATTTATGCCTCATCTGGTCATCTTACAACCATTCCTGGGAGTTCAGGCTGCCCGGTTAGGCTGTGTGTCTCCTGCATCAGCAATTGCGAAGGAAGAAAATGCTTAAAACTTTTAACTAGCAAAAGAGCCAGCCCTTTCTGCAGTCTCTTTTCGCACGTCATGTATTATTCTTGTACATGTTTGATAATTATGTATCTGCACTTTATCAGGCCATTCTGTTTAGATTTGAACTACCTAAATATTTAAAGAAATTCTGCCTTATTTCAGTTTTCAGGCAACTCTTTGGAATTTCGGGCAACGATGCCCTTTGCGATGACCTTTTTGATGAATTAAGGTGACTCTATGTCTTCTTGAGCGTCAAAGGTTCCAGCAGTCATCTTTCAGAAATCACGTTACCAAGTGGAACTAGCAGGTATTTTCAGCAACAGCCAGACTGGAGGAAAAACAATACACAAATATTTATACTTTTTAAGTGTTTTAAACTGTATTTATATATGCCTGGTTTTATCAGCTACCTGCCAACTTTGTTCTTTGTGCCTTCAGATAGAAAAGTTTATAACCTCATCTGGACTTGTTTCCCAATTTTAAAATGTTAAATGCTGTTGTTGTTTTTTTTTTTTAAATCTCCAACCAAGAAGTCAAGGCCATTGTCCCCTGCAGACTGCCACAAGAACTTAAAACCTCAGTGAGGGGCTGGTGATTGTTTTTGGTGCTGAGTGGTGGTCTGACGGCAGGTGCTAGCACTGAGGTGTGAAAACCCAGCTAAGATGGACACGGTCTCCAACTTCGGAAGCTTGTTTCTGAGACAGCTGAAACCAGTGTAATCAATTTTGTGATAGCTGTCACCAATGCACTGACTCTAAATTTTTGAATGCTTGTTGCCATTTGTCAAATAAGTATGTAAAGGACACATTTTGCCTTTTAACCAATTTCTTTTTTATAATTGCAACTGTGTTATTTTAAAAATTCCATCAATAGGGGTGGCTTTCTTTGGTACCTTCTGATCTAAGAATATGGAACTTTGATTTAAAATATTGTGACTAAATTGAACAATCGTTGGCTGTTAGCACTGTGTACGCCATTGACACGCAAGAGGGAGAGAAGCCTGGTTGCATTTCCTGCTATTTGACAAACTGTCCAGTTAGTTCAGCAAGCCTGTGAGGGCCTGGGTCCCAGCCCAGCGTGCAAGGCGGTTGTCCACAGCATTCAGGTATGAGCTAGAGCTGGCAAATGTATTGCTATGTAAAGGCATGTAGAGAGTCTTATAATCCATATGAAGGTCACTTACCAGAAAGGTTCTGGTCACGGAATATGAAGTAAATGTTATATCTTTAATATTAAGAGAATCTCCATGTGCCTTTGAAAAAAGATCAACGTTTAAAAAATTTTAAAGCTTAAATATACCTGTCTAGTTAATAAAGAAGCTTTGGAACAGCTTAAGGAGATTTTCAGGCCTGAAAACACAAGTTATGTGGCCTAGATGTTCAAATTTTGTTGTGGATTGTGCAATTCTTGGGTTGTCTTCCCAAACATATTTTAATACCTGCCATTTAAGGTGTCTTCACCTAAGCCTAAATATTAAAGTATATGTGCACAAGTGGTTAGTTGAAGTGTGTTTTTCTTGTGGTCTAATTACTGTGAAACAAGGCTTTAGAAGCATGCTGATTGTCATTTCACACATAAGTCTTATCCTTCCTAAAAGGCTGTCACATTTAGGATCTTGGCTAGATAAGTAAATAAATGCATCGTATGATGGCACCTCAGCTTCAGTAGCACAGTTGTGTATGTCTTTGAGAAACCGAAATACACCCTTTTATGCCAGGTCAGTATTACATGTGAAGAAAGCTCTAGTGGGACATAAGGGATGGGACAGTTACTGTACTTCCTTAGTGCTTACTGAAGCCTGTATGTGGAATAACTAGTGTGTATCTGCCTTCCCCCCCAGCACCCCGATCGTGACTCTTACTCAATTACAAAGCTTTGAACACAGGGCAAGGAAACTAACACTTATTGTGTCCTCTCTTATTTGCTTGCCTAAAATGTTAGGTGCTGTATGTATCTGATTTCATTTAATTCTGAAAATTGCACTACCTGGTAGATAATTTCCCCATTTTCTCAGCTGAAATGAATGAAGCTCGGGGAGGTTTAAGGAGCTCACCTAGAGCCCTACAGCTGGTAAGTAGCAAAGCTAGCATTCGAACCCACGCCAAAGCCCAATCTCTCTCTGCCATGTGATGAGATGTACCCAGTAAGAGCTTGTTACATTTAATTGAAAGCCCATTCGGATTGAGTGATAAGATTTTACATCTGACATCATAATCTAAAAACCTATTTAAAAACAATTCAAATAAGGTTGAATTGTATAATAATTAATAATGAAAAGGGCTCTGACATTTTTCTTCTCTCTACTAAAAAGTGGCAAGGTGAGAAATCACTAACTTTTAATTTTTTGTGCTTGTCTGCTGTAATTATTTCTGAGTTGCTTGCACGGTTTACACCACAAGCATCCATTGCTTTTATCATTTAAACTGATACTTTAAATTGAAACATTCTAAAAAGCCTGGGAATACACTGTTGATGAGTCCCCTCAGTGCCAAGCCTAGATGGCCTCAGCGCTCTGTGCCCCAGGGGTCTGGGGTTCAGGCTAACGAGAGGGCAGGCACTCGCAGCCCCTGCTTCCAGGAAACCCTGGCAGGGGCGGGGCAGGGCGGGGACGGAACGTAAGGCGGGGCGGGGTGGAGCGCGGCTGTCAGCGGGGACAGGCCCGGAGTGGTTACGCTGCCCTCTGCTGGCCCGCAGCGTGCGCCTGTCTCAGGGCACTCTGACCATCGTGTCCCCGCGGGTTCGCCGAGTGCCCCCGTGTCACTGCGGCCCCTTCCAGCCTTCGCGGGTGGCTGCCGGGAGCCCTGGAGTCTTCTTGAGCCGCCGGCGCTTCCGGCCCTCCAGGTTCAAGTCCTGCAGGCAGAGGAGGGACACTGTCGCCTTCTCTCGCGGCGCGTCCGTGCGGGGAGAGCTTCGCGGCGCGGCCGCCGGCCGACCGGCGTTAGAGGTCGGTGTCGGGGCGCGGCCGGCCCACTTACCTGAGGCCCTGAGCCTTGCCCACCACGGCGGCCCTGGTTCCGGCCTCGGGCGGCACTTGCGCCGGCGTGAGGGGCGGGGCCTGTCAGGCCGGCGGCGCTGATTGGACGCGGCGCCGAGCGCACGCGACGCCGATTGGACTGGCACTTCCCGCCTTCCCTCGGCTGCGTGAGGCGCCGCGGCGATCGCTTAAGGGAGACGCGAAGCTGGGCGGCAGCGGCAGCGGGACTACGCGCGGAGGCCTACTCCAGCCGGCAGGTTGAGCTGGGCGCCGGAGAGGACTTCCCTGACGGCGGGGTGCGCGAGTGGAGCTGCGGCGTCGGCTGGGCCTCAGGGGGCGGGCGGGCGAGCGAGCGAGAGGGCGGCCTCCGGACGGTTGAGGCGAGCCGTTGAGGAAACGGCCGGGGCGGCGGCGCCGCCGGGGCTGAGGGCGGCCGACTCCGGGGCGTCCGATGGGCGGTGCGGGCCTCGCGCCGACGGGTCGCGGGGCGTGCGGTCGTGAGGGGCCTGCGGCGGGTGTCCAGGGCCCGGGTGGGGTTGGGGGGAGCGGGGGGAGCGCGGATCCGCTGGTCGGGGGATGACCAAGGACGCGAGCAGTGGCCGGAATCACGAAATTGAGGGCGACGCGGGTGGAGACGCGGCGGGCCGGGGCTTCCGGAGCGGGCGCGGAACCCACAGCTTAGCGTCGGAAACGATGTAACAGAGCCCAGGTGTGTGTGGGGGGCGGGGAGGGGTTAGCAGCTGGCCTCGCAGTGGCCCGTGCTCTCTGCTCTCCGGAGAGCCAAGTGCGCACACGTGTTTCCCCTCTCGCCACCGCCCTTCCTCCCCGGCCCCTGTCCCGCAGCCTTTTGCCGCGAGCGCGTTCTCCCTGGTCCCCGTTTCCGGGGGGAGCCACATGTCCTGATGTCCCCGGTCGCAGAAGGAGGATGAAAAGGGGCCGGGCGCTGGGTGTCGTGGGTGATGCCACTACAGGTGTCCTGAAGTAGCTTGTGGTAACTGTTTAGTGGTGACAGGAGAAGGTGGTGGTTCCTCCCCGGCTCGCGGGCAGCTTCCGGCGTCACAGTCCCAACTGTCGGACGTCTGCCCTGGTGGCGCAGAGGGCTTTGCTGCATTCATTCATTCAGCTTTGGGGAAAGAATGTATGCCTGTGTCAAGTTGTTGGGTGTTTTTTAAACCTTCCTCCTGCCATCCGCCTGCGCGTGCACATTCATCTTGTCCCAAGGTCTGTGTTGCCTGTAAGGAAACCAGAGCGCCAGGCCCGCTTAGTTGACCCCACCCCCCGCCCCCCAGACTCCTCTTGAAAAAGTATAATTCTGTGCTGGGTCCCTCAGGTCGTTCTGTTGTTCCTTGTGCTCGTGCATAGCGCTTCATAAAGGTATTTTTAATTGTTTACTCAGGGCGGTGGAAAGATGAGTGTGTTGCTTACGTTTCCCTCAGGACTTAGCCTTCCCTCTCAGTCGCACATGTTTGTCTTGTATCATGGATGGTACCCAGTTTGGGGCTCTGTTAGAGCCAGTACGCATTCAGCCTTGGAAGGGAGGGAGGAGTCGCTGGATTGTTTAGTTCAGTTTTTCTTACTTAAAAAAAACTCTGCCTGGGTAGACATTAATTAATTTTCCTTGCCCTTGACGGACTTCTTGCACAAAAGTAGACTAGGAACTAAGCCGTCTTGTGAGCCTTGTGGCCTCTTGGCCGTAAGTAATTCCTCTGCACTGTATGTCATATCTCAGAGTAACCTTGTAAATGACATGGCAAATTCACACTCAGGTTGCTGTAGCTGTGATGCAGCGGAGCATTCCGCCATAGGCAGGCCTGCCCCAACAGTTGCTGACCCTAGGGAAAGAGTACAAACAGAGGCCCCTGAAATATTTTAAGTGCTTAAACTTTTCAGTCGAGTTTTCAAGTGGTGCAATAAAGTCTTCAGTTTCACACAGATACCTTCATCGTAATGAAATAGAAAAGTTTGTGTGACGCTATTATTTTTATGACCGAGTGTTGGCAAAATATCAAAGATAATTGAACGCATTTATTATGGATATTTGATGATGGACTGCCGAATTTTGGATAAGTAATAATGACCTATATAATTCGTAAATTAGTACACATTTCATAAACTTCTTTTCATTTTAGCAAAATCAGTATAGTCAAGATTTTTACTTATTTTCTGTTGTATTGACAGTATGATTTAAGGATTAAAACAACATGTAATTTTGTTCAAAATGTACTAATTTGAGTACTTTTACCAGAAACATGAAATAAGTGTAAAAAATTAAAAGGTATTGTTTCTTTAATATTTCCTGAAATACTAAATTCTTCTTAAAATTAAGGTAGATACAAATTACTAACGAACATTAATCTAAATAAAATTGTTCTGATAACACTGAAATTATTTTTGAATAAATCTTATTAAATATTCTTATAAAATAAACTTAGTCATTCTAGTGTTTGCTTGCCATCTAACTGCAAATATGTCATGTTCATGCGGTTGTCTAGATTTACATATATACAAATTAAAGAATAATAGCAATTGCTTAGAACTACAGAATGTTTCTCAGTCACCATGTGCAATTGTTGCAAATACTGTGCACTTAGTTGCTAGTACTTCCAGAGCCACAAGTTGGAATACAAAGAGAAGCAAGAAAATGGACGTTTGGCACTATTAGGAAGCAGTTTTTCATTATGCAAGAATCAACTGTAGTTTTGCTCTGCCAGAGGAAGGATTTGACAGTTAACTAATGTCTTTTCTCTTATCTGAGCACTTAGGTTGCTCAAATTTTACCTCCTTTCTGAAGCAGAGACTAAAATGTCAGTATCAGCACAACCTGCAATCTTCTCTGCATTGTTTCAGCCTACCCTCCCCCCCAACCCCCGCCCGCCCCGCCCTGAGTCCCTTAAACATTATTATTAGGGAAGATTTCTAACATACAAAATAAACAGAATAGTGTAATTAACTGCGGTCCCCTTCTTTTAAAGGCATAGGCAGAGGAAATGTTTCTCTAGGGCTTGAAGGGTGTGAGTTATGCCAGTGAATGTGTTCACGGTTATAGGACCTGCTGGGGCAATACTGAGTCCTGGATTAAGAGTGAATAGAGAGTCCTTAATGAAATTATGTATGTGTGTGTGTGAGAGAGAAGGAGATAATGATGTACAGAAAGCTCATATCTATTACTTTTTATGCTTTGTGCTTTTTATGTTTTAAATGTTTTCACATTGCAGAGTCATAGAGATATCCTCCTGTGTTTCCTTCTAATGGTTTTTAAATACTTTCATTTTACATTAGGTAGTTAATTCATCTAGTTTGCTTTGTGAATGCGGGAAATAAGGGGCTTGATGTTATATTTTTACATGGTGAGTCAGTTTTTCCAGAGCCAGTTTGCGCATTTGGGAGCATTTACTGACTAATTGACATTTACTATTTGCAAAACCTTCTTACTCATATATGAAGTTCCAATATATACTTGGGTATGCATTTGGATTCTCTTTTGGTTATTGATCCATTTGTCTATTTCCTATTTTTAATACTGTTTTCAGTAATTGCAACTTTGTAATACATTTTAATAACAAATAGGATGATTCTTCCATTTATTTTTAAATAGTACTTTTGTTTGTTATAGAACTCTAGCTTGCAGTTTTTTCTTTCAGAACTTTCTAGTTTCTTTCCTCACAGTGTTCTTGTCTGGCTTTGGTATCAGCATAAGCCTGGCTAATAAAATGAGTTTGGAAGTGTCCTTTCTCTTCTATTTTTTGAAAGAGTTTGAGGATTGGTGTTAGTAGTTCTTTAAATGTTTGGTAGAATTCACTGGGCAAACCCGTCTGGTCCTGGACCTGTCTTGTTGGGAGGTTTTTGATTACTGGTTCAATCTCCTTACTAATAATTGGTCTGTTCAGATTTTGTTTCTTCATGATTCAGTCTTGATAGGTTGTATGTTTCTCCTAGGTTTCATTTCTTCTAGGTTGCCCAATTTGTGGTCAGAAAAGATGCTTGATATGATTTCAGTCTTCTTAAATTTATTAACACTTCTTTTGTGGCCTAACATATGATCTATCCTGGAGAATATTCTATGCGTCCTTGAGAAGCATGTGTGTTCAGCTGTTCTATGAAAAGTTCTGTATAGGTCTGTTAGGTCCATCTGTTCAATGTGTAGTTTAAGTCCAATTTTAGAGCACTTTAAAGAAGTTACTATTCTAAGTCTTTTGGCTTTCATAGTTTCAGTTGGTCATCTACTAGTCTTATTGGTGCTACTTAAAAGTAACCTGTCTTTTTTACTCTCTGACAGCAGTTTGATATTTGATTTTGATCTTGATTTTCAGCAGTTTTCTGTGGTGCACCAGGGTTTGGGTGTTTTTTTCCCCCTGCTGGGGTTCATGGGGTTTTTTGAATCTATTGTTTGATGTATTTTATTGGTTTTGGGAACTTCTCAGTCATCATTTCTTAGATATTGCTTTGGTCACATTCACTATCTCCTCTCCTGGGATTATAGTTACACATATGTAGGGCTTTATAACTTATCCTCTGTGTTCTTTTTTTTTTTTTTAACGTCTTTATTGGAGTATAATTGCTCTACTATGGTGTGTTAGTTTCTGCTTCATAACAAAGTGAATCACTTATACATATACGTATGTCCCCATATCTCTTCCCTCCTGCATCTCCCTCCCTCCGACCCTCCCCATCCCACCCCTCCAGGCGGTCACAAAACACCAAGCTGATCTCCCTGTGCTAAGCGGCTGCTTCCCACTAGCTATCCATTTTCATTTGGTGGTGTATATATGTCCATGCCACTCTCTCACCCTGTCCCAACTTACCCCTCCCCGTATCCCCAAGTCCACCCTCTGGTAGGGCTGCATCTTTATTCCCGTCTCAACCCCAGGTTCCTCTGACCTTTTTTTTTCTTTTTTTCAGATTCCATATATATGTATTAGCCTATGGTATTTGTTTTTCTCTTTCTGACTTCACTCTGTATGACAGTCTCCAGGTCCATCCACCTCACTACAAATAACTCAGTTTCGTTCCTTTTGATGGCTGAGTAATATTCTATTGTGTATATGTGCCACATCTTCTTTATCCATTCATCTGTTGATGGACACTTAGGTTGCTTCCATATCCTGGTTATTGTAAATAGAGCTGCAGTGAACATTTTGGTACATGACTCTTTTTGAATTATGGTTTTCTCAAGGTATATGCCCAGTAGTGGGATTGCTGGGTCGTATGGTAGTTCTATTTTTAGTTTTTTAAAGAACCTCCATACTGTTCTCCATAGTGTCTGTATCAATTTACATTTGCACCACCAGTGCAAGAGGGTTCCCTTTTCTCCACACCCTTTCCAGAATTTATTGGGGGTTTTTTGTGTGTGTGTGGTACACGGGCCTCTCACTGTTGTGGCCTCTCCTGTCACGGAGCACAGGCTCCGGACGCGCAGGCTCAGTGGCCATGGCTCACGGGCCTAGCCGCTCCACGGCATGTGGGATCTTCCCAGAGCAGAGCACGAACCCATGTCCCCTGCATCGGCAGGGGGACTCTCAACCACTGTGCCACCAGGGAAGCCCTGTTTTTGTTTTTTTATTCAAACAGAAAGTCACAAAAATTATAATCATCCTCATCAGTTCACTCAGTCCCATGTTCCAGCATTTATTGTTTGTAGATGTTTTGATGATGGCCATTCTGACCAGTGTGAGATGATATCTCATTGTAGTTTTGATTTGCATTTCTCTAATGATTAATGATGTTGAGCATTCTTTCATGTGTTTGTTGGCAATCTGTATATCTTCTTTGGAGAAATGTCTATTTAGGTCTTCTGCCCATTTTTGGTTTGGGTTCTTTGTTTTTTTGATATTGAGCTGCATGAGTTCCTTGTATGTTTTGGAGATTAATCCTTTGTCAGTTACTTCATTTGCAAATATTTTCTCCCATTCTGAGGGTTGTCTTTTGGTCTTGTTTATGGTTTCCTTTGCTGTGCAAAAGCTTTTAAGTTTCATGAAGTCCCATTTGTTTATTTTTGTTTTTTTTTCCATTTCCCTAGGAGGTGGGTCAAAAAGGATCTTGCTGTGATGTATGTCAGAGTGTTCTGCCTATGTTTTCCTCTAAGAGTCTGATAGGTTCTGGCCTTACATTTAGGTCTTTAATCCATTTTGAGTTTATTTTTGTGTATGGTGCTAGGGAGTGTTCTAATTTCATTCTTTTACATGTAGCTGTCCAGTTTTCCCAGCACCACTTATTGAAGAGGCTGTCTTTTTTCCCTACTGTACATTCCTGCCTCCTTTATCAAAGATAAGGTGACCATATGTGTGTGGGTTTATCTCTGGGCTTTCTATCCTGTTCCATTGTTCTATCTTTCTGTTTTTGTGCCAGTACCATACTGTCTTGATTACTGTGCTTTGTAGTGTAGTCTGAAGTCAGGGAGCCTGATTCCTTCAGGCCCATTTTTCTTTTTCAAGATTGCTTTGGGTATTCGGGGTCTTTTGTGTTTCCATACAAATTGTGAAATTTTTTGTTCTAGTTCTGTGAAAAATGCCAGTGGTAGTTTGATAGGGATTGCATTGAACCTGTAGATTGCTTTGGGTAGTAGAGTCATTTTCACAATGTTGATTCTTCCAATCCAAGAACATGGTATATCTCTCCATCTATTTGTATCATCTTTAATTTCTTTCATCAGTGTCTTATCATTTTTTGCATACAGGTCTTTTGTCTCCTTAAGTAGGTTTGTTCCTAGATATTTTACTCTTTTTGTTGCAATGGTAAATGGGAGTGTTTTCTTAATTTCACTTTCAGATTTTTCATCGTACGTGTATCGGAATGCAAGAGATTTCTGTGCATTAATTTTGTATCCTGCTACTTTACCAAATTCATTGATTAGCTCTAGTAGTTTTCTGGTAGCATCTTTAGGATTCTCTATGTATAGTATCATGTCATCTGCAAACAGTGACAGCTTTACTTCTTTTCCAATTTGGATTCCTTTTATTTCTTTTTCTTCTCTGATTGCTGTGGCTAAAACTTCCAAAACTATGTTGAGTAATAGTGCTGAGAGTGGGCAACCTTGTCTTCTTCCTGATCTTAGTGGACATGGTTTCAGTTTTTCACCATTGAGGACGATGTTGACTGTGGGTTTGTCATATATGGCCTTTATTATGTTGAGGAAAGTTCCCTCAATGCCTACTTTCTGGAGGGTTTTTTATCGTAAATCAGTGTTGAAGTTTTTCAACAGCTTTCTCTGCATCTATTGAGATGATCATATGGTTTTTATTCTTCAATTTGTTAATATGGTGTATCACATTGATTGATTTGTGTATACTGAAGAATCCTTGCGTTCCTGGGATAAACCTCACTTGATCATAGTGTATGATCCTTTTAATGTACTGTTGGATTCTATTTGCTAGTATTTTGTTGAGGATTTTTGCATCTATGTTCATCAGTGATATTGTTCTGTAATTTTCTTTCTTTGTGACATCTTTGTCTGGTTTTGGTATCAGAGTGATGGTGGCCTCATAGATTGAGTTTGGGAGTGATCCTCCCTCTGCTATATTTTCGAAGAGTTTGAGAAGGATAGGTGTTAGCTCTTCTCTAAATGTTTGATAGAATTCACCTGTGAAGCCATCTGGTCCTGGGCTTTTGTTTGTTGGAAGATTTTTAATCACAGTTTCAATTTCAGTGCTTGTGATTGGTCTGTTCATATTTTCTATTCCTGGTTCAGTCTTGGCAGGTTGTGCATTTCTAAGAATTTGTCCATTTCTTCCAGGTTGTCCATTTTATTGGCATAGAGTTGCTTGTAGTAATCTCTCGTGATCCTTGGTATTTCTGCAGTGTCAGTTGTTACTTCTCCTTTTTCATTTCTGATTCTATTGATTTGAGTCTTCTCCCTTTTTTTCTTGACATGTCTGGCTAATGGTTTATCAATTTTGTTTATCTTGTCAAAGAACCAGGTTTTAGTTTTATTGATTTTTGCTATCGTTTCCTTCATTTCTTTTTCATTTATTTCTGATCTGATCTTTATGATTTCTTTCCTTCTGCTAACTTTGGGGTTTTTTTGTTCTTCTTTCTCTAACTGCTTTAGGTGTAAGGTTAGGTTGTTTATTTGAGATGTTTCTTAAGCTAGGATTGTATTGCTATAAACTTCCCTATTAGAACTGCTTCTGCTGCATCCCATAGATTTTGGGTCGTCATGTTTTCATTGTCATTTGTTTCTAGGTATTTTTTGATTTCCTCTTTGATTTCTTCAGTGATCTCTTGGTTATTAAGTAGTGTGTTGTTTAGCCTCCATGTGTTTATATTTCTTACAGATTTGTTCCTGTAATCGATATTTAGTCTCATAGCGTTGTGGTCGGAAAAGATACTTGATACGATTTCAATTTTCTTAAATTTACCAAGGCTTGATTTGTGACCCAAGATATGCTCTATCCTGGAGAATGTTCCATGAGCACTTGAGAAGAATGTGTATTCTGTTGTTTTGGGATGGAATGTCCTATAAGTATCAATTAAGTCCATCTTGTTTAATGTATCATTTAAAGCTTATGTTTCCTTATTTATTTTCATTTTGGATGATCTGTCCATTGATGAAAGTGGGGTGTTGGAAGTCCCCTACTATGATTGTGTTACTGTCGATTTCCCCTTTTATGGCTGTTAGTAATTGCCTTATGTATTGAGGTGCTCCTATGTTGGGTGCATAAATATTTACAATTGTTATATCTTCTTCTTGAATTGATCTCTCGATCTTTATGTAGGGTCCTTCTTTGTCTCTTGTAATAGTCTTTGTTTTAAAGTCTATTTTGTCTGATATGAGAATTGCTACTCCAGCTTTCTTTTTATTTCCCTTTGCGTGGAATATTTTTTTCCATCCCCTCACTTTCAGTCTGTATGTGTCCCTAGGCCTGAAGTGGGTCTCTTGTAGACAGCATATATAAGGGTCTTGTTTTTGTATCCATTCAGCCAATCTGTGTCTTTTGGTTGGAACATTTAATCAATTTACATTTAAGGTAATTATTAATATCTATGTTCCTATTACCATTTTCTCAATTATTTTGGGTTATTATTGTAGGTCTTTTCCTTCTCTTGTGTTTCCTGCCTAGGGAAGTTCCTTTAGCATTTGTTGTAAAGCTGGTTTGGTGTTGATGAATTCTCTTAGCTTTTGCTTGTCTTTAAAGGTTTTAATTTCTCCATCAAATCTGAATGAGATCCTTGCTGGGTAGAGTAATCTTGGTTGTAGGTTTTGCTCCTTCATCACTTTAAGTATGTCCTGCCACTCCCTTCTGGCTTGCAGAGTTTCTGCTGAAAGATCAGCTATTAACCTTATGAGGATTCCCTTATGTGTTGTTTTTCCCTTGCTGCTTTTAATATTTGTTCTTTGTATTTGATTTTTGATAGTTTGATTAATATGTGTCTTGGCGTGTTTCTCTTTGGATTTATCCTGTATGGGACTCTCTGCGCTTCCTGGACTTGATTAACTATTTCCTTTCCCATATTAGGGAAGTTTTCAACTATAATCTCTTCAAATATTTTCTGAGTCCCTTTCTTCTTCTCTTATGGCACCCCTATAATTCGAATGTTTGTGCATTTAATGTTGTCCCAGAGGTCTCTGAGACTGTCCTCAATTCTTTTCCTTCTTTTTTCTTTATTCTGCTCTGCAGTAGTTATTTCCACTATTTTATCTTCCAGGTCACTTATCCGTTCTTCTGCCTCAGTTATTCTGCTGTTGATCCCTTCTAGAGAATTTTTAGTTTCATTTATTGTGTTGTTCATAACTGTTTGTTTGCTCTTTAGTTCTTCTAGGTCCTTGTTAAACGTTTTTTTGTATTTTCTCCATTCTATTTCCAAGATTTTGGATCTTTACTCTCATTATTCTGAATTCTTTTTCAGGTACACTGCCTATTTCCTCTTCATTTGTTAGGTCTGGTGCGTTTTTACCTTGCTCCTTCATCTGCTGTGTGTTTCTCTGTCTTCTTATTTTGCTTAACTTACTGTGTTTGGGGTCTCCTTTTCGAAGACTGCAGGTTTGTAGTTTCCATTGTTTTTGGTGTCTGTCCCCAGTGGCTAAGGTTGGTTCAGTGGGTTGTGTAGATGGAGATACCTGGGAGATTTTTGCTGTTTGATATTATGTGGAGCTGGGAGGTCTCTTGTGGACCAGTGTCCTGAAGTTGGTTCTCCCACCTCAGAGGCACAGCACTGACGCCTGGCTGGAGCACCAAGAGCCTGTGCTCCACACGGCTCAGAATAAAAGGGAGAGGAAAAAAAAAGAAGAAGATAAAATATAATAAAATAAATAATTATTAAGAAAAAATTTTTTTAAGTAATTATTAAAAAAAAGGGACAGACAGAACCCTAGGACAAATGGTAGAAGCAAAGCTATGCAGACAAAATCACACACAGAAGCATACACATACACACTCATAAAAAGAGAAAAAGGGAGAAAAATATATATATTGTTGTTTCCAAAGTCCACTTCCTCAATTTGGGATGATTCGTTGTCTATTCATGTATTACACAGCTGCAGGGTACGTCAAGTTGATTGTGGACATTTAATCTGCTGCTCCTGAGGCTGCTGAGAGAGATTTCCCTTTCTCTTCTTTGTTTGCACAGCTCCCGGGGTTCAGCTTTGGATTCGGCCCTGCCTCTGCGTGTAGGTCGCTGGAGGGCGTCTGTTTTTTGCTCAGACAGGACGGGGTTAAAGGAGCCGCTGATTTGGTGGCTCTGGCTCACTCAGGCCTGGGGGAAGGAGTTGTACGGAATGCTCAGCGAGCCTGCAGTGGCAGAGGCCGGCATGACGTTGCGCCAGCCTGTGACGCGCCGTGCGTTCTCTTGGGGAAGTTGTCCCTGGATCACGGGACCCTGGCAGTGGCGGGCTGCACAGGCTCCGGGAGGGGTGGTGTGGACAGTGACCTGTGCTCGCACACAGGCTTCTTGGTGGCGGCAGCAGCAGCCTTAGCGTCTCATGCCCATCTCTGGGTTCCGCGCTGATAGCCGCGGCTCGCGCCCGTCTCTGGAGCTCCTTTAAGCAGCGCTCTTAAATTCCCTCTCCTCGCGCACCAGGAAACAAAGAGGCAAGAAAAAGTCTCTTGCCTCTTCGGTAGCTCCAGACTTTTTCTCGGACTCCCTCCCGGCCAGCCGTGGTGCACTAACCCCCTGCAGGCTGTGTTCACGCCGCCAACCCCAGTCTTCTCCCTGCGATCCGATGGAAGCCCGAGCCTCAGCTCCCAGCCCCTGCCTGCCCCGGTGGGTGAGCAGACAAGCCTCTCGGGCTGGTGAGTGCCAGTCGGCACTGTTCCTCTGTGCGGGAATCTCTCTGCTTTGCCCTCCGCACCCCTGTTGCTGCGCTTTGCTCCGTGGCTCCAAAGCTTACCCCCTGCCCACCTCCCATCCCTGCCAGTGAAGGGGCTCCTAGTGTGTGGAAACCTTTACTCCTTCACAGCACCCTCCCACTGGTGCCGGTCCCTTGTTTTGTTTTGTTTTGTTTTGTTTTGTTTTGTTTTGTTTTGTTTT
>NW_021703769.1:3372146-3511710 GCF_005190385.1 Monodon monoceros
TTGTTTTGTTTTGTTTTGTTTTGTTTTGTTTTGTTTTGTTTTGTTTTGTTTGCCCTACCCAGGTACGTGGGGACTTTCTTGCCTTTTGGGAGGTCTGAGGTCTTTTGTCAGCGTTCAGTAGGTGTTCTGTAGGAGTTGTACCACATGTAGATGTATTTCTGATGTATTTCTGGGGAGGAAGGTGATATCTGCATCTTACTCTTCCACCATCTTGAAGCTCCTCCTTCTTCTGTGTTCTTGATCTGACTTCTGATACACCCCCATGTTTTTGTCTCTGCTTCATTTCAGATATTATCTTCTGATACCACTTCCATTTCTCTTTTACTTCATCTGTGTCTAATCTGCTATTAAAACCATCCATTTTATTTTTTCTTAATAATCTTGTTATTGACTATTTTTGTTTTTAGGATTATTTGGTCTTCTTTCAGACTTTCTGTGGCCTTCCTTACTGCCCACCCCAGTTTCCAGTTCTCTGCCACAATTCTCAGTCTTGTATTATAATCATTATGTACACAATACTCAGTTATTTTGAAGTATTTGTCTGATAACTACCATTTGGAGGTCCTGTGGATCTCTTTCTTTTGGCTAGTTCTGTTTCTCACCTTTTAATTAATTCATCCAAGTCTATGAATTGTACTTTAACTGCTGATTTGGTTGTATCCTATAGGATTTTATATGTTCACATTTTCTTAGTCACTTAAATATTTTGTCATTTTTATCTTTCTGTATCCCATGGACTATTCACATGTATGTTTAAATTTACAAATATATAGGAAGTTTGAAGCTATCTTGTGGCTGATTTCTAAATTTATTGCATTGTGAGAACAGAGAATCTATTATGTTTATTCTTTTGCATGCATTTGAGTTTTGTTTTTGCTGTGGTGACTTAAGATTTTCTCTTTTATTCTTACTCAGAAATGTTCTCACAGTATGTCTAGATGTACTTTTTCTTATTTATCCTGGAATTCCGTGGACTTTTTCAACTTGTGGATGTTTATATTTATTTGGGAAAGTTCTTGGCTATTATTCAGCTGTTGCCATCCCACTGCTCTTTTTTATTTAAAAATTTTTTCTGGATTTCTCATTGAATAGATAGTGGAATGTGTGCATCTCTTCTTCATATCTCAACTTTTTATTCTATACATTTTGTTCCTTTGTGATTCTGTGATATCCTCAACTTTGTCTTTTTATTCCAAGGAATGGACCCTCCTGCAGCTTTCAGGCCTATTGTGTAGTGGCAGTGGTGGATGCTCAGGGTTCTCTAGCCTACCTTGTTCCTCTTATGTTTCCTCATTAATCCCCCTGTTGGTTGCTGACCTTCAGTACTTATTTCTTACCTCCATAATTGAGTTAATACAGGCTAAATTTCCATCTTCTGTGATGGCCTGGGGAGAAAGAAAGATTGAAGCCAAGCAGAAAATAGGTACACCCCTTGTTGGGAATTGGGAAAGCAAACCAGTGGGTCCCTGCATTCCCAGTTTCCCAGGCAAAATGATAAAACAACTACCAACTGTTTAGAGATCTTGGAATCATTGCTGGTATACTGGAATCCCCAGCTAGCCACAGACCTAGAGTCACCCATTTAATATTTAAGCTAGAGCAGACAACCATAACCAGATGGGGCAAAACCACAGCTAAGTCGTGGATAGATTTGGATGGAGCAGCTGGACTCTAGCTGCTTAATTGCAGAGGCTGGCCTTGTGATTTCATTTCCCTCACAATAACCCAAACCCACATTTTACTGATCCCAAGTTTTGGACCCCACCTACCTGCATTTTAGTATTAATTTACTTTTTAAAAGGTTAAGTAAGTATAAATTACAAATAAAACTGAAGTTTCCCGTTGCCAAGTAGCTGATTATGGTTCTGTGCAACTCGCTACTCTTCCTCCCCAATAAGCTGACAGGTAGAGTGTCCTGAGTGGTGTAGGTGAATGTCACTCTACACACACACACACACACAGGTGCACGCATGCACACAAATATGTGTATACTTATGTGTACCTAGAGGTATAATCATAAATAATACAAAGTTTCTTTTTGCATATAAGCGGCATTATGCTGTATTTATCATCTGGCAACATGCTTTTTAATCACTAAAACTGTTTGGCTGCAAATATCTAAAATTCTCGTTCATTTTATCTAACTGTTATCTTTACAAAATTGATTAGCATATGCCACATTTTATTTATTCATTCCTTACCCTCCCTCCCATTCGTAGCTCCCATCTAAGTACTTTTGAATTTTCTCACTCAGAACGATGCTGCAGAAGCATCTTTATACTTGGCTCCCTGTGTATGTGGAATCAGTGTTTCTCTGTGGATCAGATTTTTTCCCCCTGGAGTTAATCTTTGGAAATGCAGGATATTTTTTTGCTCATCCCTTTTGTATGTCTCTTATGTATGTCCTCACTGGCGCTTAAATATCTCTACTGGCATGTCTGCAAGAAAGTAGACTGACTAGTGCCTCTTGTTGCCTTCAAGATACACAGCCCTGTATTCCTCCTGGATTAAGTAATTAATTTCCCCTCTATGTTGAATTTCCTGAGGTTCTATTACAAAGCTCTTCATAGTACAGATTATTTTAAAATTGTTCTAGTTATGATGTCTAGAAAAGATTGTTTTATTTCTTTTCCTTTATAGGACTAACCTCCAAACCTCCAAATTGCATTTGCAAATGTTAGATTCTTTTGTTAAGATGGTGCTTAATGTAACCCTGCTGTTTCCTGTTTCCATTCTCTTTTGAAGGGAAAAATGTGTTTAGGTTATCTTTTCCTCCTTTCATTGCATATTTGTATATTCTTACATATCCTGTTCTTTGGCAGTATACTTGCATATACTTCCCTTCTTAAATATTGTATTACTAGCTTAAATTTCATTTAGGCATTAATTCAAGATTATTTTTCTTCTTGTTCCCAAAGTTGGAATCTCTGATGAGGGAGGTTCACATTTATATTCTTTCAGTGACTAGTTTTGTGACCTTTTGGCAGGACTTTGACATTTATTTAAGTCATTTATAAAAAGGGAAAGCTTGAATAAATGATCTTCAGGCTTTCCTCCAGAAACTTCTATGGACAGATTCAAATGAGTAATTTCATAAGCAGTGAGGAACTTGAAGAAACAACATTTATTGCCTTTGGTATAAGCAGTAATGCTTATTTATGTGTGTTAAGATTTTAAAACTGTAAACATATAAAATAGATTGTAAGATTCAGAAAGTATATGCTTTCTTTTGTAGGTGTTTGTTTTGTCCACCTGTTTTAAAATTAAGTCAAAATGCCAATAAGACCAAATCTCCAGGTATGTAGTCCTAGACCAAAAGGAAGTCTTTTATTTTAATTCCTAAAATCACTTTTTGTTTATTTATAGGTATTAAATGCCATCGTTTTAGGAAAGACAAAGCTTACTTGTTTTTATGAAATGGTCAAGAGTCAAATAATTGAAATAAAAATGTTATCCTTTTATTTTTTCAACAGATTTGTTTCCAAAAGCTTTATTAAGAATATAAAGTACTAAAGATGATTTATATATACCTCTTACATAGAAATGAATCATACACTGATCTATGTATCATTTATGGCTGGATACTTTTATATCAAGGCTTAAAATTGTGAGATACTTGCATTTAGGAGAATCATACTAATGCATGAAAATTCCTTATTAATGGTGGTGTACTTTAATAGCAGGGATGGCAGATTTTATAAAGCTTATAAATATAGAATATAATAAATAAATTATATGTGTATGTAATGCTTAAGTTATATTGGTTGGTATAGTTTCTAAAGTGCTTTTACCTGTCTTTATGCAATTTTTTTTTTTAACTATTTAAACTTCATGAAGAAGTTGATAGATATGTTAGGGTTTTATCCATGGTATTAAGTATTAGTTACTATAAAGTTGATTTTTATTTCCTTCATTAACAGGTTTTTGTTGAGTTTAGCATAATGATGACTTTCCAATAAGAAATATGAAGTGGAAAATAGTAAAATATATTTTTCTTGTAGAGAGCTTATTGTTATCAAAACACTTAATCTCTAATTGTTACTCTGAATTTAATAGTGGACAGTTTTTTAAAATAAATGAATTGATATTATATAAGCTCTTTTGAGAATTTTCAAATGTGAAAACAATTCTTGAATTACTTGATTTCATAAGGTGACTAAGGTGACTAATTTGGGTTTTGATTCAATATATTTGCCATTTTCTATATTTCAGCAGTTGGAAAAATGCATTGATAATGCTTTAAGAAAAAATGATTTCAAACCTTTGAAAACACTTTTACAAATTGATATTTGTGAAGATGTGAAGATTAAATGCAGCAAACAGTTTTTCCACAAGTTGGATGACCTTATGTGCAGGGTAAATATTCATTTTTGTTGAATGAGTATTACAGTTATTAGATACCACTCTACTTTTTAGGAAGAGATACTCCGTTGGAAGGAATGAATAAAAAGGGTTTGGCAAGCTCACTTATAACTATCTAAATAAATGCTTGTTTCACCACTTGCTTTTTGTGTGTGTTTGTTTGAGGAGTCCCAAATAACATGTTGGACTGTTGTTTTCTAAATAATATATAAAAAATGTGTGTTTACATAGTGTTACCATTATTAACTGTTATCTAAACGGGAAAAATAGCTTACCTGTTTGAAGTTTAAACAACTTGAACTATTTTTTAAAAGCCTATCAGCATATTCTTCATGTTGTGTGGACAGTGCTTGGTGCTTACAAAAAATAAAACAAACAAAAACAAAAATCATCAAAAACCTTGTACTTGATTTGTCATGTATAAAGTATTTTTATACGTGAGAAAAAAGTGATTATTGACAATCTCCACCAGAATTTGATGTTTGTTACGAATCTAGAAGAGTGAGTAAAAATTTCTTGTATCGGGCTTCCCTGGTGGCGCAGTGGTTGAGAGTCCGCCCGCCGATGCAGGGGACACGGATTCGTGCCCCAGTCCGGGAAGATCCCACATGCCGCCGAGCGGCTAGGCCTGTGAGCCATGGCCGCTGAGCCTGCGCGTCCGTAGCCTGTGCTCCGCAACGGGAGAGGCCACAACAGTGATGAGGCCCGCGTACCGCAAAAAAAAAAAAAAAAAAATGTCTTGTATCCCTTAGTTAAATACATAAAGCTTTTTAGAATGGAAGGTAACTGATTCATTGCATCATAAGACTAAAGTTTCTTGAGTTTATACATGTCTGCGATTTTGTACTGTGTTTGTCATTCACTGGCTGAGTGCTTGTAAGCAGGTTGCCTTTTTTAAACCACACTTTTGTCCTTTGCAATATGGAGATTATGATTATGATAATTACTAAGATTTGTGAGGATTATAACTCTCCTAGCACAATGCCAATTCCATTCTATTTTGTATTTACAGATGTTTAAATGTATAATTTGCATTTCAGGAGCTGAATAAAAAGGATATCCAAACTGTTTCAACCATTTTGGTTTCTTTTGGAAGATGTGGCAAAAATATCAGTATATTGGGGAAAGCTGGACTTCTAACTATGATAAAACAAGGACTAGTACAAAAGATGAGTATAGAATATGTAACATTTCTTTGAGGGAAATATGATTAAAGGTGTGTTTTCTAATTAAATGGTTCAAAGTGTTGGAAAATAAATTTGAGAACTGTATATAAAACAGATAAAATATTTTTATAACCTGTGGTATATGTTAGAAAAATAAAGATCACAAGGGAACTGTATACAGGGTCCTTGATAATTGTGTGAATTTAAGGTCACAAGACTCCCTAAGGCCTTTACTTGCTTTATTTTCTCTTTAGCTCATCTTAATCACTATCTAACTTAATTTACTTTTCTTTTTATATCGTTTATTATTATCTATTTCCCATTTTAGAATGTAGGATATTGATTTTTGTGTGTTTTGTTCATTGTTGTATACCCAGCACCAAGAATAGTGCCTAAGACATAGTGTGTACTCAAATGTCTGAGTTAATAAAAATAAAATAATACCAAAATATTTCAAATAGTAAAAATGCCACAATAATCTAATGTGTAATGATAATTCTTTACCTATGAATATGAATGTACATGAACTAAGAATTTGAAGGGGGGGGAAAGTAAAGATTTTCTACTTGGAATTGGATTAACTTCATCCATTCCCATCTAAAAAAATGGGAACATATAGTGAGTTACTAAAAAGCAAAAACAATGATGGTGTTTAAGAGCATAAACTTATTTTGATACAATACTAGAATTTTTATTTTTAATGTTTCTTTATTCTTAGGTTTACTGTTTGTATGAGTACATTCTTAAAATTATTAAAATTGAATTCAAAGTAACTAATGTATTTACATTTCTTTTTCTACATGGTTACCTGGTTTGAAAAATCCAAGGAGATTATTCTGAGTCAAGGAAATTCAAAAGATGAAGCTGTTATAAATATGATAGAAGAATTATTTGATCTTTTGATGGTAACAATCCTATTGATTCACTGATGTTATAAAGCATGTATTTAAAAACAATTTGTGTTCTATATGCCCTGAGACTAAAAGTCACTAACAGATTGGTTAGTGCATTTATCCTGATTAATTAGTTAATACATAAAAGTTAAATAATTATGTGGTGAGTTCATATGTAACCTCTTATTTTAATACTATTTGTAATGGTTTATAATATAAGATAGTAAGTTTTAAATATTATTCACTTTCAGGTCATACATGACATGGATGATGAAGGTATAATAAACATTTTATTTCTACTGGAACAATAATTTGCTGTTAGAGTTTTGGTATAATCTTGCAATTCTTGTAGTATTGTCCTAATATTAGGAATTCATTACCTAATTCAGGGATCAACGAATTTTTTCTGTAAAGGGTCAGATAGTAAATATTTTAGGCTTTGTAGGCCAAGAAAAAAATTGATGGTATTATGTAGGTACTTATTTAACAAGAAAGAAAACAAATTTCCACAAATGTTTTATTGATGCAACTCAAAATATAACAATAATTGAGTACAGTGTTTTTGTAATACAGGTCTACTAATGAGGAGAATAGCACTCTTTTTTGAGAAGATGACATTTCTCTTAAGGTTCAGAGTTAGTGTTTGTTGTTATAAAAGTTAATTGCAAATATTCATTTGTTCATGCTTATCTGTAGTGAAATTTTGTGTATATTACATTAGAAAACGTCTTTTCATGCAGATAATGCCAAATACTGATATCAGTTCATGAGCATGATTTTTAATTGAGCATATTCATCACTTGGAAAGCATTTATAGAATTATATTAGACTTTTTTCTTAATATTTGCTTTTTAGAATGCCATTGCATTGCAGATTAATCACTTTCAGTTGAAGGTTAGGTGGAAGCTCCTCAGTTGCAGAGTTAAAATGAATTTTGAAATAGGGAGATTTCCTTTGCACCTACATCAACGTCCAGAAACGCTGCTGGATCTGTAGTTGGATCTTGGAAAAAATATATCCCCTATAAATTTGTTGTTGGAAATGGAGATGTCATTTCTTGTCTCAGCTTTTGACAGCCTAGGAGATGTATAAAGCCAGCTGGACATTACTTGTGATTCAGATGACCTTTGTTCCATTGAAATAACTTTACTGAAGTATAAGTTTCTCATATACGCACTAATTTTGCCTTGGACTTTGGTGTTGAATTCATTAAGAAACACTATCAACTCTGCAGCCCAAGCTAATTACCAAAGCCATTCATTTAGTGGTGGCTAATGATGGCTAAGTTCATAAGAATGAATGAAATTCACCTGAGACTGCTGGCTCAGTAAATCATGATAGATTCACATATTTCCACAGAGTACCTGCTGATGAATACAGCCATACAAACAGGGACAGTGAGTTGGATTTGGTTTGTGGGCCTTAGTTTGTCCTTGATGTAATGAAACCAAATTTTCAGTAGTACACGGAGAGTATAGAACATGTTACAACTCATCATTTCACTTGTGCTTGGCAGTGCCTTATGTCAAACAATAAACTCAAGTTATTTTATCTCTGTGTTGGTTGAGGAAGAATTACCTAGGATTGGTAATTGGGGCCGGTGAATTGTTTATAAATAAAGGAACAGCTAACTGCTCCCAAAATGTTTAAAAATATCAATTGCTATTTATTTCAGTAGTAGTTAATGCTACCTTTTCATTGGTTTCTTTGCAATTAACAATTTAGTCTAAATTCTTAAGTTTGTAAGCGAGAAAACAGTCCTAAAGCACCAGTGATTATGAAGTGATCCAACTGGTTTTTTTTAAGTAAATCACTTTATCTTTTCAAGTAATTCAGTGATTTTTTTTTCTTTTAACGTAGTCACTTTGTAAAGTGCATTTTCTGTTGCAGCGTTGCCATTATTTAAAATTATTTTAGAACTCTGCATCATGAATTAGCATGAAGCAAATTCCTCTTAATATACTTAGTATTAATAAAGCCTTGTCTTTTGAGAGAATAGTGTCAAATTTTAGAAATAGGACAAGATATTTAGATCTTCATGAAGTCCGGAGGTGTTAATGGCTGTTATGGAATTTTGGAGGTATGACTATAAATTACTGAGGCCAGTTTCATAAAAACCTCAAATTAGACGTTTCCAGTTTTGGACTGTATTTATTTATCCAAAAAAGTAATACTGCTTTAAGTGCCTCAAAGGAGAAGCTGGATCTGGGGTTATTCCTTTGCCAGAGTTAAAATCAGTCACATCTGTTTGAACGGTGTTTTTTCGAAGTTACATAGCTAGTTAATGGCAGAACCAGGACTGAATTTCAAGCTTCCTGGTGCCCACGTGCGTCTGAACTGAATTAGTATGTCCGATTTCCATTAACACATATAAGATTGTCATTGAAAAGAGTTTAAAATACACATTTGTCAATAATTTATTTTTATTCAGGTAGAAGGCAAGTAGTGGAAAGTTTCATACCTCGAATTTGTGCCCTGGTTATTGACTCAAGAGTGAATATTTGTATTCAGCAGGAGGTAAAGTCATTTTTTAGATTTTCTTTGAAAACTTAAAGAGAAGGTGAAGACAATTTGGTAGCAATTTATCAAATTGAATAATTATTTTACCTTGGCACTAAATTATCATGTAGTGTGTCTCTGTTGTCTTAATTCATTGTCTGACACGAAGAAATATATTGGGTTGGCCAAAAAGTTCCTTTGGTTTTTAAGTTTAAAAAAAAGACACATTTTACATTTTTCACCAAGAACTTTATTGAACAACATATTCACTGTTTTGTTCCACTACCTTCTGCCATTTTTCAGGCAACTTGATAATTCCATCTTCCCCAATTTTTTACCTTTATGAGCAAAGAACTGTTCTAGGTACCTTTTACAGTCTTCCAGGGAATTGACATTTTTTCCATTAAGAGAATTTTGTAAAGACTGAAATAAATGGAAATCCGAAGATGCTATGTCTGATGAATATGGCGGATGAATCAGAACTTCACAGCCAAGCTGTAAGAGTTTTTGCCCGGTCATCAAAGAAACATGCGGTCTTGTGTTGTTATCCTGATGGAAGATTATGCATTTTCTGTTGACTAATTCTGGACGCTTTTGGTCGAGTGTTGCTTTCAGTTGGTCTAATTGGGAGCAGTACTTGTTGGAATTAATCGTTTGGTTTTCCGGAAGAAGCTCATAATAGAGGACTCCCTTCCAATCCCACCATATATGCAACATCACCTTCTTTGGATGAAGACCGTCCTTTGGTGTGGTTGGTGGTGGTTCATTTCTCTTGCCCCAGTGTCTCTTCCGTTCCACATTATTGTACAGTATCCGCTTTCCATCGCCCATCACAATTTGTTTTAAAAACGGAACGTTTCAGTTATGTTTCAGTAGAGAACTGCGTGTGGAAATAGGGTCAAGAAGGTTTTCTTCGCTTAACTTATGTGGAACACAAACATCAAAGCGATTAACATAACCAAGCTGGTGCAAATGATTTTCAACGATTGATTTGTATATTTTGAGTATTGTCGGCTATCTCCTGCGTGGTACAACGTTGATTGTTCTCAGTTAATGTCTTGATTTGATTGCTGTCAACTTAAACTGGTCTACCCAACCATGGAGCATCATCCAGGGAGAAATCTCCAGCATGAAAGTTCGCAAACCACTTTTGACATGTTTCATCAGTCACAACACCTTCTCCATACACTGCACAGATCTTTTTTTGCATTTCAGTTGTATGTTTACCTTTCTTGAAATAATAAAGCATATGCCAAAAATGTTGCTTTTTCCTTCCATCTTCAATATTAAAATGGCTACACAAAAATTCACTAATTTTGGTAAGTTCTTTTTAAATGCACGCTGATATGACAGCTGTCACAATACAATCTAACAAAATTGTTCCGAATGAAGTTAAAGACAACTAAGTGCTATTAGAGCCATCTTACGGAAAAAAAACGCCAAACACACCTTTTGGCCAAGCCAGTATTACCTAAATATGTATTGAAAATTCATAAGCATGTGGGTTTATGTATACATATATAGCTCATATGAAAATAAACTATACCATGTAGATATTAGCAGTTCCTAAGTATTTAAATGCTAAAAATAACCTGTATTAGTATATATATATGTGTACATGTGTGTAGCCATAAGAACAAATATTAATAGGGTAATATTTTTTGCTTCTTTAGTTCTTAGAGTAATAATAAACATGTCATACTGCAAAGAGTATAACTGCTTTAAGTACAGGAATCATGGTATATTCTATTTTTGATATCCTGTGTTGTATGTTTTCTTATATTCATTATTTTATACTTTATATTCTTTCCTCCACCCTTCTTTCGCTGCATAAAATGCTGTGATTAAGAAAAAATAGGCTTCTAAGTTTATATACCTATAATATATCTCTAAGTACTTAATGTTTCACTGAATATATAAAGTTAATGGATTATGTATTTTTCTTTTCTAGACTCTAAAAAAAATGAATGCTATGCTGGACAAAATGCCTGAAGATGCCAGGAAAATACTCTCTAACCAAGAAATGTTAATTCTCATGTAATAACTTGTACTATATTTCTTTAATTAGTGGTTCAAGTCAAGAATTTAAAGGATGTTTTATAAGGCAAATAAGGCAACCATGAGTTGCATTAAGAATTAAAACTGATAAACTCTTGTAGGTTTCTAATATAATTTATATATATGTTTTCTGCCAAAGTCTGTGATACTAATCAATTGTAAATTTTGGTGAAGTTTTTTTCCCCCAAACATATGAGCTTTCTAGTTAATTGATACTTGTCTAGTATATAACCCGTTGTTTTGATTCACAGGAGTAGTATGGGAGAAAGGATTTTAGATGCTGGAGGTAAGTCTGTTTTTTTCAAAATTTTCATATTTGAAATTACTCCAAATTTATTAATAGACTATAATATCTAATTAGTCAAAATAATATTAACATTGTAATGTAGTGAAATTATGCAAGGGAATTATAAACTAAACTAAAAAATAAGTATGGTAACAGGAGTTGTCAAATATAATTTGTGCCTAGTGGTAGGTTTTTGAATAATAATTTTCAAGTAGATTTGGATTCCTTTTGTGAAGAAATTTCTTAAATGTATTTTATGAAATTAGGAGGTTTAATATTCTTGGGATTGATAGATTTGTTTGTAAACAATGTTTTTATTAAAAGAGCTCAAATTTTCTTTCCTAAGTTTCATATGAGAAAATTTTGATGTAGTGATTTACATATAGAACAAACCACTGGTTTGAAGTACTTTAAAATAACTGTAAATATCATGATATGCAAAAGGAAAACAAAGATTACCTGTGATTTATAGACTTTTCTATGAGTTATTTTGCAATTCACAACTCTAATAATGGAATGGAGGAATCTTTGAACATTTTAAATATCCTTAAAATATTTTTTTACTCCTTCTATTAGTAAACTTATTTTGTTATTTGGGCTATGTTCATGCCTGTAATGATGAGATGTTTCTAATCTCTATGAAGAAAATGGCAAAAGATGAGTAAATTACACTACGTTCCTTATTACTCTTGCTTGTTCTAACAACTTATGAAATGTATTGACTTTTATAAACTTTAATTTTCATAATTTCAAATAATACATTTTTTTTTTTTTTTTTTAAAGATTATGACTTACAAGTGGCTATCGTAGAAGCTTTATGTAGAATGACCCCAGAAAAACAAAGACAAGAACTGGCATGTCAGTGGTTTTCAATGGATTTTATTGCTAATGCATTTAAAGGAATTAAAGTCTCTGAATTTGAAACAGTAAGTAGTGTAAAAATAACAAATTAACAAATTTTTTAAAATTACTATGTTTTTTAAAAGCTCTCTCTTTTTTAAAAATTAGGATTGCAGGATATTTCTCAACCTTGTAAATGGCATGCTTGGAGACAAAAGAAGGTAAACAATGCAAAATACAACCATTTAATGATAAAGAAACAGAGCTCAAGAAAGGGCATACAATGGTAGGCTGAAATAATTCTCCACTGGTCTTATTTTGCTTTGTACTTTTTAGAGGAAAGAATACATTTTTATTTAATTAATATTAATTAATAACTTTGTCTAAAATTGGTTTACTGTATTTCAGAATTGCATATATATTATAAATTTGGTGTTTAAGGAACAATAAAAATCTAGGTATAAATATTACTTGAGCTACCTCCTTCGTACACATACTGGAATAAAAATATATAGCAAACATAAATCATCTTCTTTTATAATTAACATATTGTAAGGATGTTCTTTCTGCAGTTATTTAATCTCAAGAATGGTCATGGAAGGCTAGGTAATATAAATTTTTATCACTTTTGACAATGACAGAAGAGGTATTTTTGTAGTGCAGTGCCTAGCACCTTATAGGTGTTCAGGACACATTGGATTGAATGAGTTCACATTTAGTTTACCTGCTAAGGAAATGAAAGATAGGGTGAGGGTTGTGTGCAGGGAGTCACACTATTTGGATTTGAATAACAGGTCCCCCTCTTCCTGTTCTAATGTTGGACAAGTTATTTAACCTTACTCGCCTCAGTTTCCTTAACTGTAAAACAAGAATACTAATAATATCTACCTCATATGTTTGTTGTAAAGATTAAATGAGATGGTTATACACTTAGTACTTACAGTAATATCTGACCAAGAAAGTATTCAATGAATTCAGCCATTTTTATTAGCAGTATTATTCACTTCTACTCTTCTTTTCCCATATAATCTTATGGGAACTTCCACTGTATCAATATCACTAGTATAAGCTAAATTAGGAATCTCTGTTCATAGTCAATAACATGAAAAGTAGTTTGGTTCAGTCACTTTAGTCAAAATGGTAGGTTGAGTAGTATCCTCAAAGTAATATGCTGTCTTTCGGAAACAGATTTCCCGTGAACTCTCACTTTAAAGAGTAATAAAGAAGGAAATATGATTTTATTTAAATTGTTGTCACTACTGCCTGATTTCCTGTTGATCCTAGGTGTGATTTGTATGGCAAGTCAAAATTATGCTGTGAAGGCTTATTAATTTTTTCTTTAATTCAGACTACTTTTTATTTCAGGGTCTTTACATTTCCTTGTTTATCAGCATTCCTTGATAACTATGAGGTAAATTTTTAATTTAGTATGTGTTGTAGTTATTAGATGAATTTTGATGGAAAGGTCAAGTGAATTGTAGGTTACAAATTGACAAGAACATTAATGTTAGTCATAATTAGATCACAAATACAGCTGGTCTGGTATTCTGGATCTAAGTGACATTTTATGAAATGGCACATTTGTAGCCAAGGATAAGTGAAATATAAAGGTTGTACTTCAAATTTTCTTGTTTCCTTAATCAAGCCCGTTATTGTTTATCATTCATGAATATATTCAAACATGAAAATATTTTCAACCTTTATTTGTACTTGGAATATTTGTGATAGCTAGCTAATTTCTATGTAAAATATTAAGCAGCATTTCTTTTGATTGTTTCTAAATTGATTTAAATGCTGTACTTGCCTGCTCTTTATCTTCCCATACCTTCCAGCTCTACTCTTTTGTTTTTCAAAAAAACTCAACCATGAATATAACATCATAATTTTCTGTTGTCACTTTTAAAAGCATAGTATATTCTAGTTTTATATGTTTATTTTATTAGTTGCAAATACCATCAGATGAAAAACTTGAGGGATTTTGGATAGATTTTAATCTTGGGAGCCAGACTGTATCATTCTACGTTGCTGAAGACAATGATGTAAGCTTTAGATACCTCTGTACCATTTTATGTGTGTGTGTGTGTGTGTGTGTGTGTGTGTATATAATGTTGTAATTCAACTTAAGAATATGGATTTCTTTGATATTTATTTTCTCGCTATTTTAATAGATTTCAATGTTAGCTCTAGTAGTTTTGATGAGCATGGTAACCTATCAAGTTAATTAGAAATGAAAATTATTTCGGATGTCTTATTGCAAGAGAAAAATGCTAAAATTTAATACTAGTGTTTAAATATGAGCTTTTCAGAAATTAATTACATGTTAATGATTAAAATTTAACATTCACATGAACAAAGTGAATTGACTCTAGAACAGACAGCAGTTACTCCAGTACAGAAGCACTCAGTTAAAAACAACATTAACAGATGATGACAAATGGCTTTACCTTATTCTTTCATAGAATCTTCTGTTTGAAAATAGTGAGGGACTAATTCTTTTTTTGTTTGTTTGTTTACATCTTTATTGGAGTATAATTGCTTTACAACGGTGTGTTAGTTTCTGCTGTATAACAAAGTGAATCAGCTTCACGTATACACATAACCCCATATCCCCTCTCTCTTGCGTCTCCCACCCCTCTAGTTGGACACAAAGCATGGAGCTGATCTCCCTGTGCTTTGCAGCTGCTTCCAGCTAGCTAGCTATTTTACATTTGGTTGTGAGGGATTGATTCTTATGGTGGTACTTAGAAGTGAATTTTAGTTCTTTTCTTTCTGTGCTATATTGTAACTATGTTTAAACTTTGCAACCAGGAAGGTATGTTTTCTACTGACCTCTTTAACCTGAGGAAAATTTTTGAGGCCTTGTTTCCAAATAGCCACCACTTAATATTTGCTACATTTGCATACTTCTAGCTCAAACTGTATGGCCAAGATCTGAGTAAGAGTTGATTTGCATTTACTAATCTGATTGCAGCTGCTGGTAATACAAAGAGGCTTTAGTCTTTTTAGTCTCTTTCTTGTAAAATCCTGCCTTTTGTTCCAGGTAAATTCTTTTTAGACGAACTTTAACCAAATGCCTCTTAGGATTTCCACGTACCTTTATTTCTTTTTAGAGTACCTTTTTAGAATGCTTAATTAAAATTGAGTTCCAAAAACTAGCACTACTTCTCAGGGGTACTGATGGTTTTCATTAGTGTATTTATTCTTGCAGCGTTTTTAGGTGTATTTTTAACTGGATTTTCTTCAGGAAATGGACTTTCATTTTGGGAAAAGAGGATAGAATAGGACTGATGTGGTTCCTGATTTCACTCACTTGGTCTAATGGATGATTCAGACAAGAAAATAAGTAATTTTAGTATTATACTTGATAGGGATAGTATAAAATGCATTTATAAGTATTAAATGCCTCCTATGTTCCTGTCACTGATCTAGAGATGCTGGGAGAGAGTTCTTCCCACAGAGATATTTAGACTCCTCTCCCCTCTGGATTTCTATAGCAGTAGTGCATTTCTCCCTGTCTTCAGGCTTACTCTCCTCAAAGCCGTTCTTCCATATTGTGGCTGCTTAAAACCCTCCCTTTGTCTCTTTAACATGGTGTTTCAGGGCCTTTATGACCTCGCCCCTGACTATTTCTCTGATAATCAGACTGTCCTCTGTGCTTACTGTGTTCTAGCCACATGCATTTTTTTTTTTTCTTCTAGATCACGCTCTTTTCAAGTCTTTCTACTTGCTGGTTCTTCTGCTTAGGAACCTCCAGATCTTTGCGTCTTAGTTCCTTCCCAGTTAGATTTCAGCACAAATGTCACCTCCTAGAGGTATTCTCTGGTAACTCAGTCTGAAGTAGCCACCCAGCCACATTATATCACACTGGCCTCTTTTTTTCTTTTATAGTAGTTATTGCTACTTAAAATCCTTTTGTTTACCTGTTGTTTTTTCTGTTTTTCCCCTCGTAGAACATAAAATTTATTAAACCAGGGACATGTCTTTTCTCATTTATGGCTATTCAAGGGCTCGTATTTATTTTAAGAATGAATATATAGAATATTCAACTAAAAGATACATAGTATGGTTAGTGCATAGAGTTCAAAGGGTATTGGAAAGAAATAAGGCAGGCAGTATAGAGCCAAAGAAGGATTATAAGTAGGAGGCAACATCAGTTCAGTGAATATTTAATAAGAACTTACTGTGTGCCAGATATATGCTAGACACTGAGCATCACATTCATGTAAAAGATTCTCCTGGTGGGGATGATCTTGGAGAGGCAGCAGTGAGTGGTGGCGTGAAGCGAGATCTTAATTCCCTGCCTAGGAATTGAACCTGGGTAGCCTGGATGAAAACCAGGAATCCTAGCCACCAGACCCCCTGGCTCTTGCCCCCAGTGAAAAATGCATTTCTTACGGAGGCAAAAACTGTAAAAAAAAAAAAAAAAAAAAACAGGTACAAAGTTTATTATTTAGAGACATTGCACAACAACTAGTGGGAGAGTACACAGAGAAACACTTTGTTAAGATGGAAACAAGGCAGAGATGCACACCCGGAGGGCAAGGGTGTGGGCCTCCTCCCTAATGAGGAGGAGCTGAGTAAAGAGGTGGTTAAGTCATTTATATAGGGCAGTTCTTCCGGGTCTTTGTTTACCTTTGGCCAATTATCTGGTTTCTCAACACCTGACCTGCCCTAGGACCCTCCCCGAGGTGCATGCACAACTTTTTTCCAAGATGGATTTCAGCCCAGAGGCCTAGGGGATGGCCTTAGCATCACATATTATGGGGTGGTGCCCCCTCCTTTTTGAACCCCAAGGAGCCTTTCTGTGCATGTGCAATGTTTCCCTTGCACCAAAGATGGGAAATGCATGATGTCTTGATCTTTTAACAGGGTTTAGCCCCTCTCTGTCCCTGCCATAAAAGTGTCCAATGTCCAGTTATCTACCCTATTCCTGTTGTTGTTTCTTATATTGAAGTGCAGATCTCGAAATACAGACTGGAGTCTGGTCATAAATATGTAGTCCAGAGCCGGTTTGTCTCTTGCCTCAGGAAATGTAAACATGGGGGTTGGGGGTTGTAATGAATGTCCAGCCTGGAGCCCATCTTCTTCTCACCCCAGGAAGTTGGAACAGGAGGCCAGTTGTAAATGTCTAGCTTGGGGCCCACCTGCCTCAAGGAGAACAGATTAAAAAGGGACAAGACCAGAGGCAGTTAGGAGACTTGCAGTAATCCAGGTGAGAGAAATCATGGTGGCACAGTTTTGGAAAGTGACAGTGGGGATGGATGGAAATGGATGGATTCCAGAAAAACTTGAGGAGGTAGAATTGAGCAGACTTGGTAGTTTGTAGTAAAAAGAAGAAGGGTTAATAAAACTTGGGTAACTGGATGGATGAAGATGCTGTCACAGGAGGATCAGTTTTGTAGGGTAAGATGATGAGCTCAACTTTGGATGTTTTGATTTGGAGGTGTTTGTGGGGTATTCAGCTGAAGATATCTTGTAGGCAGTTGGATATATTGGTCTGAAGTTGAGGTGAGAGAACTGAGCTGTAAATGGAGATTTAGAAGCTCTCTGTATATAGATGATAAATAAAACCATGGGATTTAATGAGTGTCTACATGACAGAACTGTGAAAAACACAAATTTATACAGGATAGGTAGAAGAGACTGTAGCCTGAAGGATACTTGATGAATCAGCCAAAAAAGAACAAATTAAAAGGGTATCGTGTTGTAGAAGACAAAGGAAGGGTGTTTTATGAGCGGAAATGATGAACACTGTCAAAACACGTTAAATAAATAAAAACTGGCAATCCATGAAAGAGCAATTTCACTTAAGTGATGAGGATTTAAGCATTCCTGGAAAGTTGAAATATTTGTAGAGGAAGTAAAGACAAGGGAAAGAGACCAGTAGAAGCTAAAGTGAGATGTGGATTCCAGGGAGGGGTTTTTGTTAGGTACTTAAATGATAAGAGTTTTAAAGTTGATGGCTGGGGTGACAGATTAAAAAACTGAGGTCAAGAGGAGGAGAGTGTAGTAGAGGGAAAGTAGGGGGTGAAGATGAAACAAGTGGGCATAATATATCAGTAACTGTTGAAGCTGGATATGGGCATATTTTAGATTCATTATACTGTGATTTCTATTTTTTATAATCTGTTTGAAAATTTTTATAACGTAGACATTTTTTCAAAAGGAAAGCTTTGAACCAGGTGCCTCCATGTATGAGGAAGAGTCACTTTAAAGTTAGTAGATGATAACCGATGGGTATATGTGCCAGCTGGCATGTGCCACAAAGGAGCAAGGCTTTTACACACAGAGAAATGTGAAGCTGCTCAAAGTGTTGGGGAGAGAGGAGACCAGCCCTTTCCTGCCAACCCTGAGGTTTTGAGGTCTGGGAGAATTAGCATCTTAACTGGAGAAGGCTATAATTATAATAGTAGTGGTGCCCTCAAGAGTATAGACTGGTTTCAATTAAGGCAAATAAGGGAGGGAGTTAGTGAAGAGATTGAGGATTTAGCAGAATTTCTATACAATGAGTGGTCCTTAAATAGCAAAAGAATTGGATCTATTTTCATCATAAGATTCCTGAAGGTTTTAGGATCCCATCTTTTAGGAATGGTTCTAATTTTTACCATGACTTTTTTGTGTGAATTCATATTATTTTATTCACTTATACAAATTTTCAATGAAAATACTTGGAAGGGGAAAACATTTTAGGTTATTATTCACATGCATTCAGTGTTTGAATCTAAGAACAGTCAATTAATGAGTGAGAATTGGGGGATGAATATGATCACACAACATTTCAAAGGAAGAAATGACAGGATTTGGTAATATTTTTTAAAAGGGTATACTCTAATAAATATGAATGGCTAGTCATTCTTTGCTTTTGGTTAAGAATAGGAAACCATAAAAGTAGTCAATACTGTCATTTACTTTTAAGAATGAACAAATAGATTAAATGCGGCAAGTATAATATATTATCTAGTCAACTGATGGAGCAAGAAATGTGTTATATCAACCAGTTACTTAGTGATACTTAGTAAAAGAAAATAGTAATAACCTTTATTGTTTGTATAACTTAAAATGGTGTTTAAAGGAGCTTTAAAGCAAGAATGAATTATTATTTATGATCAAAACCTGTTTTTAAATTTAAGAATCATCAGTGGGAAGCAGTCACTGTGCCTGAGGAAGAAGTACAAATATACAGCATTGAAGGTATTAAACTTGTTTTTGATAACTCTCTTCTTGATTCTGCTCGAGTAGAAGTTGCACACTCTATGGAAAAACACAATGGACTGATGAAAGCAGATCAACATTTCCATATGTTCATATTCATAAATTTGATAGTTCAATATCATCAAATTCCCTGCCCCCACAATCCCCCCAATATCTTGTATTTATTTCCTTCTCTATCTAGTCTAAAACCCATGGTCAGTCACTTTCTTGTCAATACGTGCTGGACAAAAATCATATACCTTGGCAGACTGGCACCACTCCAAATTCAGATATCAAGACGTATTTTAGTTATCTCAGCGGGCATGTAGTGGTATCTCATGATAGCTTTTATTTGCGTTTTCCTAATAACCAGTGATGTTGAGCACTTTTTCATGTGCTTAATGGCTACTCATGTATCTTCTTCGTGAAGTATCTGTTTAAATATTTTGTCCTTTTTTTTTTTCTTACTGGACTGTCTTTTTTATTATTAAGTTTTTGAGTTCTTATGTATCCTGGATACAAATCCTTCGACAAATATATGTTCTGTGAGTATTTTCTCCCTATCTGTATCTTGCTTATTCATTTTCTCATTGGTGTCTTTAATGAGCAGAAGTTTATAAATTTGAAGTCCACATGATCAGTTTTCTTTTTTTTCATGGTTATTGCTTTGTGTGACCTAAGAAATTTTGCCTACTACCAAGTCACAAAGACGTTCTCCTGTTTTTCTGTAAAAACTTTATGGTTTTAGCTTTTATGTTAAGGATTATGATCCATCTCAATATTTGATTATGGTGTAATATAGGAGTTAGGTTCATTTTTTCATATGGGTATACAGTTATTTCAGGACTATTTGATGAAAAGGTTTTCCTTTCCCCACTGGACTTCATTGGTTCCCTTGTTGAAAATCAAATGACGGGTAGAAGTGCCGGTCTTGATGCTGTAGTCCATTCCATTGATCTGTTCCCTATGCCAGTACCACATTGTTTTAATTACTGTAGATTTATAGTGAGTCTTAAAGTGAGATAGTGTAAGTCTTCTAACACTGTGGGTTTTTTTTTTTTTCAAGACTGTTTTGGAAATTCTAGACCTTTTGAATCTCCATGTAAATTTTAAAATTGGCTTATCAATTGCTACAAAAAGCCTGCTAGAATTACAACTGGGATTGTAATTTGATATCTGGAGAAATAACATTGTAACAATAGTTACACTTCATTGTGATGTATTATTCTTTTATATATTATTGGAATTGATTTGCAAAATTTAGTTAGGAATTTGGTATTTCATGTTCTAGAAGGTCTGTAGTTTTCTTTTCCTGTAATGTCTGGGTTTTTTGTTTTGTTTTGTTTTTTTTTAAGTTTCAGAATCAGGGCGTTGTTAGCTTCATAGGCTGAATTGGCAAGTATTCTATAATCTTCCATTTTTTCTAAGAGTGTGTGTAGAATTGGTATTGTTTCTTCTTTAAGTACTTGGTAGTACTTACCAGTGAAGCAATCTGGGCTTGCACTTTTACTTTTCTTTGCTGAAGGCTCTTAAGTACAAATTCAATTAATTTAATAGATAAAGGGTTTTTCAGGTTATCTTTTTTTTTCCTTGAGTAAACTTTGGTAATTTGTGTCTTTCAAGTAATCGTGTTGTCAAATTTATTGGCATAAGGTGGTTTATAATGGTCCCATTTTATCTTTTTACTGTCTGTAGATTCTGTAGTGATGGTCCCCCTGTTGCTGCTGATACTGCTAAGTTGTATCTTTTTTTCCTAATCAGTCTGATGAGAGTTATATCAATTTTATTGATATTCTCTAAGAGCCAGCCTTTAGTTTCATCGATTTTTCTCATTTTTGTGTTTTGATTTTCAATTTAATTGATCTGTGCTCTTATATCTGTTCTTTTCTTCTGATTACTTTAGTTGTAATTTGCTTTCCTGTTTCTAGCGTCTCAGGGTGAAGCTGAAGTCATTGACCTGAGACCATTTTTTCTCTTCTAATATAGCCATTTAGTGCTTTAAATTCTTCCCCTAAGTACTTCCTTAGCAACATCCTACAAATTGCCTTGTGCTGTGTGTCCATTCTCATTAATTTATTCTTTTTAAATTTCTCTTTTGGTTTCTTCCTTGAGCCATAGGTTTATTTAAAAGTTTTTTATTTAGTTTCTATATACTTGAGATTTCAGGGATATTTTCCTGCTACTGATTTCTAACTTAATTTCATTGTTATGAGAGAGTATACTTTGTATGATCTTTGAGAATCCTTTTCAGTATATTGACACTTATTTTATGACCCAGAATATGGTCTGTCTTGGTGAATGGTGTGAGTGCGCTTGAAGGAATGTGTATTCTGCTGTTGTTGGGTGGAGGGTTGGGTTGATAGTGTTGTCATATATCCTTCCTCATTGTCCGCCTCCTGTTCTATCACTTATTGAGGGAGGGGTATTGAAGTCACCACTAGAGCTGTGGGTTTTTTTTATTCAGTTCTGTTATTTTTTTGCTTCAGATATTTTGAATTTCTGTTATTAGTTTTATAAACATTTAGTGGTATTTTCTTCATAAATTTATCATTATGAAATGACTCTTTTTCCTGTGGTAATATTCTATGCTCTGCAGTCTACTTTATATAATATTAGTATACTCTCTCCAAGTTTCTGTTGGTTAATTATAGCATGGCATAGCTTTTCTTTATTTTTAAGTCCTTTGTGTCTGTGTATTTAAAGTGGGTTTCTTATAGGCATCATATACTGATACTGGGCATCATATCAGAGACTGTCAGTGTAATTTGACAGTCTCTGCCTTTTGTGGTTTTTAATGTGACTATTGATTTGCTTTAAATTCATCATCTAGCTTTTGTTTTTCCTATGTGCCATCCCATCTGCCATGTTTCTTTTCTCTTTCTCTTTTTCTTCTTTGGTGTTAATTCATTTTCAGTGGTTTAATTGTATTTCTTTTGTTGGCTTTATATCCACCTTTTTAGTGGCTGATTTACGGTTTATTTTATACATATTTAACTTAATAGTGTGTATGTTCAAGTAATATTGTACCCTTTTATGAATAGTATAAGAACCTTGTAGTAGTAAAGTTCCATTTTTGCTTTCCTGGCCTTTGTGCCATTGCTGCCAATAATGGTAAAAATTTTTTTGCTTCTGAATGTGTCAAAGACCTCATATTATGTGTAATGATATTTTTCTTTATGCAGCCAATTAGTTTTTAAAGAGATTTAAAAAGTGGATTAAAAAGTATTTTAAATTTACCCACCTATTTACAATTTCCAGTGTTCAGCTTTCATTTGTATAGACCCAGATTTCCATCTGGTATTATTTTCCTTCTGCCTAGGTGACTTCTCTAATATTTCTTGTCCTGCAAATATGCTGGTGATGAGCTCTTTCAGCTTTTTTATGTCAGAAAGTCTTTATTTTGTTTTTATTTTGCAAAGTATTTTTGGTACATATAGAATTCTAGATTGACTGTTGTCTTCTTTCAGTGTACTTGAAAGAGGTTACTCTACTCTCTCTTGGCCTGCCTTGTTTCTGATGAGAAGTCTGTCACTCTCATGTTTGCTTCTTTTTGTTTAGTCTTTTTTCCCCTGGTTGATTTTAAGATTTTCTTTTTATTAGTAGTTTTAAACATTTGATTATAATGCTTTAGTGTAATTTTCTTCATATTGTTCATTCTTGAGGTTCATTGAGCTTCCTTGCTTCTAAAGTTTTTATCCATTGTTCTTCAAATATTTTTTTCTGCTCCTTTTTTCTCCTCCTCTCTGGAGGCTCTGATTACATATATACTAAGCTATATGAAGTTCTTCCATAGCTCACTGATTCTCTGGGTTCTCCACCCAAACTCCAGGCTTTTATTTCCACTCTCTTTTTTCACTTCGGTAGTTTTATATTGCTTTGTTTTGTTGCTAGTTAATATTTTCTTCTGCAGTGTGTAACCTGCTTCTGTTCTATCCTGTGTAATGTTTATCGGGCATTATATTTTTCATCTTGGGAAGTTTGATTTGGGTCTTTTTAAAAATTTTTTATTTATTTATTTATTTTTGGCTGTGTTGGGTCTTCGTTTCTGTGCGAGGGCTTTCTCCAGTTGCAGCGAGCGGGGGCCACTCTTCATCGTGGTGCGCGGGCCTCTCACTGTCGCGGCCTCTCTTGTTGCAGAGAACAGGCTCCAGACGCGCAGGCTCAGTAGTTGTGGCTCACGGGCTTAGTTGCTCCGCGGCATGTGGGAAATTAATCCAACTTACTTCATGTATCAATAGTTTTATAACTTTTATTCCCAGACCAGGGCTCGAACCCATGTCCCCTGCATTGGCAGGCAGATTCCCAACCACTGCGCCACCAGAGAAGCCCTTCATTTGGGTCTTTTTTAAAGATAAATTTTAAATTTTAGAATAGTTTTAGATTACAGAAAACTTGCCAGAATAGTGTAGAAAGTTTCCATATACACCCTCACGCGGTTTCTCTTATTTTTTTTATTGTGGTAAAAATCACATAACATAAAATTTACCATCTTAACCATTTTTTAGTGTATATAGTTCAGTAGTGTTAAGTACATTCACATTATTGTGAAACAGATCTTCAGAACTTTCGTCATCTTGAGAAATTGAAACTCTATACTCATTGAACAGTTCCCCTTTTCCCCCTCCACCCAGCCCCTGGTAACAACCATTCTACTTTTTGTTTCTATGAAATTGACTATTTTAAGTGGAATCATGCATCATATGTCTTTTTGTGACTGGCTTATTTCACTTAACATAATGTCCTCTCCTGTAGTTTTAACATCATACATTTTTATGGTACATTTGTCACTGCATCTTAAAAAAGTCTACTTGGATCCTATGTCTTCCTCTATCTCATTCTTTTTCCATTCATAGCCAATTTTGAGAGAATAGTTTTTGCTAAATCTTTCCCTTTCTTGTCTTCATTTCTGTTCTTGTCTACTTTCTGTTTTACATCCCACTCCACCAAAATTTCCACTGAAATTTCAGATGTCAAGATAATAATTAACTCTTTCATTATCAATATCAGTATACACACTTTAGTCCTTATACTGACGCTTGGTGGCACACCCCAGACTCCACAGGGATAGTGTCTTCTGTGCTTAGGACTTTTCCAGACCTCGCACTATCTCTCTTCATCTGGCTGTTCGTTGGTATCTTTTAATATCCTTTGTAATAAAGTGGTGACGTGGTCTACCTATGTGGAGCAGGCAAGATCTGAATTTTTTACATGACTGGCACTCATGGAAGTTAAAAAAAAGTGTGGACTCTGGAGATCAAGCAATAGTTCTAGTGAAAAAGAGCATCTACAGTTGCAGACTGAAGGAATGGGGAAGCAGCAGCACAATAGGGTGAGGTTAGACCCTTTTATGTTCAGTTTATAGGATTATATAAAATAAAGGCTCCATGGACAATTAAGTGTTTTTTTGAATGGCTTTGCAGGAGAAAACATATTATTCATTTAAGAATGGTATACTGGAATCCTACAGAAATATCTAGATAACATTATAAGATCCAAATATGTTGATATCTATAAATACTTGGATTTTATAGGAAGCAACAAAATAGGAAGTCTTCTGGTATTTCAGTAATATTGCTAACTAGAAAGCAAGCCACGATATAGTCTAGGCAGTCAAAGCAAATATCAGAAATTTCAACAAAGCCAGCAATAAAATATAACAAATATCAACAAATTCTTATGTAGATAGTCATGACATATGTGGAGAATGCTTTGTAGAAAAAGGTACAAAGCATTCAGCAAAATAATAAATTGGAAGTAATTCTAATACCATGTTCATGCAAGCAGTGAAGCAAATACTGCATTTACTCTAAGTTCACAGCAAGCTGCAGAAAAAAATTCAAATGCGTATCAGGGATATAACAATAAACAAAAATATTCGTAAAGATTATAAGTGTTCTAATCTTCATCATCAAAATCTGAAACATTATCATTTTCAACGTCACCTGATCTTTCATCTCTAAAGCCTGAAAACTTTTACTGTTGAGACTTGTGACTTTTTCTTCTTTCAAAAAAAAAAAAACTGCCAGCATTTTGGATTAGAAACTGCGTTACGACTATCTTCAGGCAACTAATACTTCTTAGTACCATCAAAGGACATCACAGAGGAAGTGTCATGACCATATAGCTGCAAAAGCAAATAAGACATTTTCTGCTTGGGCAAGCCTCATAAGGATCAGAGAGTTTTATAGCCGATAGGGACATTTGTCCTTTAGGGTAGAGCATGGAGTGGCCAGCGGAGCTTTTCCTGATGCAGACACAAAGTTTTATCCTTGGTGTGGTCCTTCTCCCTCAGGATGTTTTCCTCTTGCCCAAAAGCAAACACTGGGGGCAGGTGTGGAGACTTCTCAGTCAGCAACAGGAGCAGCACCAGAGGTAGGACAGGACCATAGTGGCCTTCGGTCCATAATACAGGCACATTAATTGGGTGCCAGGTAATTTTCTGTAACTTTTTGGAGGAAGGGAGGTAAATACTTCATATAAACTGGCGCTTAACAGTATTTTCTTTTCACTGGATTGGTGAATTCATTGAGGATTAGCACTGTATCCTTCTTCCTTCACAATATCCTGGTACTCAAGTTTTTATCAGACGTTCATTGTCAACACGTTTGTAACTGTGGATTTAATAGAAATGTCTGAATAGATGCTTATGCCTAGGAATAGTTAGTTATGGAATTAAAGTTATTTTCTTTTTTGCCTGTTTTAAATTAAGAAAATAGTTTTCTCAGATGTGTTCAAAGAATATTTATTAAGAACCTGTTAGTGTCCAGGATGTACTCAGGGCTTTAGTTCATTAATTATTGTATTACCTTGTAATTTATAGATCAGGAAACTGAGACTTTGAAAAATAAACTGAATTGTTGATTTCTTTACGTAAGTAGTTAGTACCAGAATTGATTAATTTAAATACTTTTAAATCCTAAAAGTTAATTTTATTTCAGTTCATTTTAATTGGTATGCTGCATGCTTTTCTTATTTATAGTATACCTATAGAGTGGTATCATAGGAATTAATGTAAACTAATCAGTGTGATTCATTTGTGTACAGTGAGAGAGTCGAAGAAGCTACTGACTATAATTCTGAAAAATAAAGTAAAAATTAGTAAAAGAGAAGGGAAAGAATTGCTTTTGTATTTTGATGCATCGTTAGAAATCGCTAATGTGACACAAAAAGTTTTTGGTGCAGATAAGTATAGGGTAAGTTAAACTCTTTTTAATAAACATTTTCATAATTCTGGAAACTTTCAGTTACTTGGGACTAAGTTTCATTGATTTTTTTTTCCTCCAATTCTTTATAAAATAACATGTAGATTTTTAGTCCTTTAAGTTTGTATTGTGGAATGGCCATCAGATTGTTAGCCATACCCTTTCAGATACCGATTAGAAAGAATCTCAGATGACAGAATTAGCAGCACCTACTCAAAACATTTAATGAATTTCTGCGAGGTGTTTAAAAAGTGAAATGAGACAAAGACTTGTTTTCAAGATATTAAACATTGTGAGAATTATAGAATGTGCCTCAGAAGAAGTAAGTGGCATATAGAAAATGAAGTATAGATGTTGAAGAAAGAATGCCCATTAAGAGTCAGATTTGAAGGAAAGGCTATGGAGGTGGGCCTTGAAATGGCCTTTGAAGTTAATGAATGAAATTTAGATAAGATGCTTTCCAGGACTGTGGAAGACGATATGAGTCGGATATTGTTTAACTGGGAATCAAGGTGGCAATTCATGTTATGTTTAGGGAGATGTTCAGTTGACAAGCTTGGATGGTCCACGTCTTAGTTTGTTCAGGCTACTGTAACAAAAATACCGTAGACTGGGTGGCCTAAACAACAAACATTTTTTTCTCATAGTTCTGGAGGCTGTGAGTCAGATCAGGGCGCCAGCAGACTCAGTGTCTGGTGAAGGCCTGTTTCCTGGTTCATCGATGGCCATCTTTTCACGGTGTCCTTACATGGTGGAAGGGGTGAGGGATTTCTCTGGGGTCTGTTTTATAAGAGCACTAATTCCATTCATAAGGGCTCTGCCCTCATGACCGTAGCAACTCCCAAAGGCCTCCACTCCTAATACCATCCTTGGGGACTACGTTTCAACATATGAATTGTGGGGGAAACATTCAGTCTATAGCGTGCAAAAGATTTATAGTGAAGAATAGCAGATAATATGCTTGTGAGGAACCCTTACCAAAATAGGCTAAGACCGTGGTTAGTGGGGACTCATTGAATTATTCTGAAAAGAGTATTTATATGTATAAATAATAATGATTTAAGATAATTTGGCAATTTTGGAAGGAAACAGGTATAGGAAATAATTGTATTAAAATGGAAAGAACTGGGAGAAAATGACATCCCTTTGAATTAATTTTACTTTAGGAATTTACCAGAAAACAAGGCATTTCCGTTGCCAAAACATCTGTGCATATTCTTTTTGATGCAAGTGGATCACAGGTATGTGTCTGACTTACTTGATTTTTACCACTGGGCTAAGTTTAACCCTAAATAATGAGAGCACAGTAATAAAGTTCATCTTGGAGGATGAATATCTAAAAAATAAATTGTCTCAACATAATGCCCCAGTAAGATGTATATACTTTTTAAACACATTAATAATCATTTATTTCAGTACAGAAGGTAGATTGTTATTAATACCAGTTTTGGTAACTTTAAATAAAAATCAGAAGTACATGTTCTTCCACTAATGCCAAAGCCTGTATTATGTCTATTAACATTTGAAAAAGGACTAAAAATTATAACAGTACATAGATATAAGACAAAAAGAATTGACCTTTATGAGTGTGAGATGAATGAGCGCTTTACGAAGTCATCCAGTGATTGAGAACTTCCTATGGTTTGCAGTTTTAAACACTTTTTCCTTATTCTCCAACAGATTCTAGTCCCAGAAAGTCAAATCTCACCAGTCGAAGAAGAACTTGTTAGTTTGAAAGAAAAAGCTAACCCCCAAGAGGAATTTGCTAAACCTCCAAAATATATCAAAAACAGTAATCAAGGAGACATAAAAAATAGTCAGCCTAAGGTATATATGGCATCAAAATAGTCATTTATAAAATAGCATAGGTCAAATCATTGCTATATATAATTACAGAAAAAAGCATCTAGAATTCATATGTTCATCAGTAACATTTCAGAGTATTTCCCCTGCATTTTACAAATGCAAACAAGAGTTAGTGTTTCAGCAGACTGTTTATATGTAAGGTTTAGGGATTTAGGACAAGGTATACTATACACTTGTCAGTTTCAAATTAGAGATATATAGGAAAGTAACTACCACTTTTTGCATTTATCCTTTCTGTTCTGTCTCTGCACTGGCCAATACAAATTTATAATGTAACGTTCTGTTTACTGGCATGAGGAAAGAGCAAAATACTAGGTTCTTTCTCCTCCTCCTCCTGCTCCATTGAGGATCTCCTCTAGGCTGCATGTGATAGAACCATTTCTCAGCCGCCTCTCCACATCTTGCTGTGACACTTGACATTGCTAACAGCCCTCTCTTTCTTAATGTCTTCTCCTTTGTCTTCTATGTTAGCATTTTAATTCTCTTTTTACTTCTATTACTACATCAGAGATACTTTCTCTCACTGTCTCCTAAATGTAGATTTGCTCTAAAAGCTTGATACCCAGCTTTCTGAACATGTCTATGCCTTCTCCCTTAGAGAGCTTCCTTCCTGTGCATAATTTAAGCTCTTAAAATGTACCAGGCTTCTCTGTTCAAAGTTCTATAGCTACGTTACTTTTTTTTTTTTTTTTTTTGTGGTACGCGGGCCTCTCACTGTTTTGGCCTCTCCCGTTGAGGAGCACAGGCTCCGGACGCGCAGGCTCAGCGGCCATGGCTCACGGGCCCAGCCGCTCCGCAGCATGTGGGATCTTCCCGGATCGGGGCACGAACCCGTGTCCCATGCATCGGCAGGCGGACTCTCAACCACTGCGCCACCAGGGAAGCCCTCCACTTACTCTTTTAATATTTCCCTTGGTTGTGTCTCTTCAAGCCCTTTCCTAAAGTCTACCTCAAACTCTTTATCTTTTGCCTCAAGTTTGCATCTGCCTCCATACTTCAGTAATGTTACCATTCATTTTTCTGATGATATCCTTGATTCCAAACTCTTCTCCCCCCATCCCTAGAACCAAGGTGCTAGTGATTGTTCTTTCATAGTATCTCTCACATCGTTTCCTTCTTATTAATTCCCTTTACCGTTACTCATTTTAGCATACGTAGGTTATACGGTAACCTTCTAATAGTGTCATTGACACTATTGCTCCATTTTGTGAGCTACCCTGTGTCGTACATCACTGATTTTCCTTAATACCAGCATCCTCATAGCATTCTTCTGCTCAGAAAGCCTTGTCATCTCTGTGTTTATCCCATTAAATCTAAGTTTTGACTTAGTTTGAAGACATTCTGTAATTTAATACTACTCTATCAAAATACCCTCCACTTTAGTATGGTCAGTTGCTTTACTGTCTCTTTTTTTATGGCATGCTCATTCTTGCCTCTGTACTTTCATTCATGCTGCTTTTACCTCTACTTATCTAAAGTGTACTTACATTTGTAAATCTTTGTTCATTTTTACTTTCTTAATGGAGCTTTTCCCGATTATTTGTTTTACTAATCTCTCACCTTTAGGCAACTATAACTCTCACAGGCTCTTCCATACATTGTGTTACTATTTTTCCCTGTAGTCTGTGTCCTTCATTAAATTAAAAGTATCATTTTTGTCAGCTGTAGTTCCCTTAGATGATTAGATTATAAAAGCCTTTTTTTGTCTTTATATCAGAATCATAACTTGAGTACTTACTAAAAATGCAGATTCTTAGAGCCCCCCCCCCACCTTAAACCTATTGAATCATAACACAAACTCTGGAAAAGATCTTAACCACACTAAAGTTTGAAAAACATTGCACTGTTGTTAAATACCCACTGTGTTTTCAATAAGGACTAACTGTTTGAAGCATTTATATGAATAAGTAACTTTTTGGATCTTATTCATTATATACCACTAGAACTGTAATTCCTTTAAGAAGAATCTGCTGATTCAGTAGCTTATTTTCTGGTTAATCTTAGAATTCACTTTTCTCCTTTCCTTCCCCACCTTTCCTCCATTGCCCTATATACATACCTACTCAAAACTCCATCAATATTTTTTTCGCTGTCTTAGAGGCAGGTGCCTTTTTCAGAACAGCTGTCTTCTCCCTCTTTATGGTTTGTCATCGTGTACTCCTTTGTACGGCATCTTCTGGAACTCCTGTCCCCTGTAGTCCCTCCTCTGCTCTTATCAGTCATTCTAGGCTAAAGTTAGAAAATGCACATCTTTTTTGGAACACTAGCTTGTGTGCCACTGAGTCTCTGAACTCCTGTAGCTGCGTTTTACTCCAAAGGCAGTTTAGTCTTCACAGAATATTAATACAATTTTTTAAATGTGTGAAAGTTTTGAACAAGGCTTAATGTTATGAAAACTTTCACAAACAAGTTTACATAAATACGTGTTCCAAACATTATCCTTATGAAATACAATAGGAAATTGTGAGCCAATGGTTAACTAGATAAACTGAGTGTCAATACAATATTTTCAGGTAATATATAAAGGTACAATAATTCTAAGTCTGGATATTCTTTAAATATTCTTTAAAACAACATCCTTTACTTGTTTCGGCTATCTATTCAATACCAAACATTAGGATAAAATCCTTCAAGTCAGGCTAAACTACAGATATTTCTGGATATCATATTGTTTATAAAATACCATATGTCTTTTGTGTGTAGTCAAGGTGAAATGTGAATAAAATTACAGGATATTTAATTTCAAAAGAGAATGTATATTTACTGTGGGTTTTTTTTTTCTCATGGTTTAAGATAATTACTCCTAGCAAAAGAAAAATGTCTGAAGCATCAATGATTGTTCCTGGCTCAGATAGATACACTGTGAGAAGTCCAATATTTTTAGTCAATACATGTAAGTTTTATTGCCTTTGAAGATTCCTAACAAGTATTATTGTTTTAAGGTGGCATTTTTAAAATTCAGGAGTATTCTGGACCTAATTTATCTAGAGGATAATTTGGGGATATAAAAATTAATAAAATATGAACCACAAATCTTCTGTCAAAAAATTACAAATGTCTGAGAAGTTTAATGGGTATCCATATAAACATTATTCAGAATATTAATATCCAGCATTAATAATTTGTTGTAATTTTAAGTGGGAGCCAGCATAACATAGTGGATAAAACATTAAATTAATCAGGCTGCTTGGGCTTGTTTCCCCACTCCTGGGTATGTACTTTGTAGCTAAGTTTAGAACCAGTTTCCTTTCTATGAAATGGGACTAAAGTGTCTAACCTCATCAAATTGAACTGTTTAAAGGATTAAATAAAAATTATTCATTAAACAAGAAATGTTGTGAAACATTTAGACAGTGCCTGGTACATACTAAGAGCTAAATAAAAATTTTAAAATAATCTGATACTGTGTACTAGTTGCTATAAACACAGTATTATTTAATCTTTATGACAATTTAATAGTGACCTTCTGTTCCCAAAATCTGATTGCCTACTGGGAAATTATCTGATATTTGACAAACTTCTCAAACTTAACAGGTCCAAAATAAATTCATCTTTCCACCCTCCCTGCCAGTTTTTCTCCATTTCTTACCTTGGACTATGGCGTCCATATCCAGTTACTCATCTAAATCAGAAACCTGGGACCCATCTTAGAATCCCCTTTTGTTATTAACCTTCCTCAGCAAAAAGTGTCTCAGTGAGAACAACATAGAAAATCCTACAAATATAGCAGTCCTTTGTCCTCCTTTTTAGCAACACTACGAAGAAGAAGAATTAAACCACCACTGCAAATGACGAGTTCTACAGAAAAACCTGGTGCTTCTAAAACATTGGAAAATGAAGTGGATAATGCTGTATCACTTAAATCTAGACCATCTGAAGAAAGAAATAGAGGAGATAATACAGACAAAGTAACTTTACTTTGAAAGCATTTTTAAATAAATTTTTATCAAGTTATTGTAGAAATACATAATTGAGCTAATTACTTTTGCAAGCAGTGGGTGTCTCACTTTTCCTACAGTATTGCTTTTTAAATTTTTTAGATATCATTCATTGTCCTTGAAAGTAAGTTCTTATCAATCATTTACTGTGCTAACAGTAAAATTTAGAAATATTCAGTGTAACTGATTTATGCCTTCACTAGGAGAAATGGACTTGCCATCATTCTTTAGTTTATTATACAAATTAGTGTCTGCTATGGGGAAGGTTCTGGTTTAGAAATATAAGACACAAGTGGAATCTTTTAGTATCTCAAAGTCTAGCATGGGAATTAGACAAACTAATAAGATGATTATAATATTGTATGTGTTCTCAGATGTACATACAGGATGCAATAGAAACCTAGTAGAGGGGCAGGTGCCTAATCCCAGAGCTGGAGGGGAAGCTGAAGATCAGGAGATGCTCTTTTAGGAGATGGAGAAGAGTTGATTTTTGAAGGGTCAATAAAGGTTATTAGTCACATGGGCATCGAGGAGGGCATTCTTTCCAGGAAGTTGAAGGGGGGACAGAGCAGGAAATGGATGAGAGAAAGTTGTGTCTTGGAGAAATAGGTAATCAGAGATACAGATAAGTTTGTAGATGAGGAGGAACACCTGAAAGCTTTTGTTTTCTCTGAAGTGTGAGCATGGTGAGCTTCTCTTGGGGACAGAGCCTTGAAGTAGAGGGCTCGGGGACAGAGCCTTGAAGTAGAGGGCTCAGAGACAGAGGTTTGGAATAACTACTGAGAGAGAATGGAGAGGGGGAAGAATAAGTACAAGTGTTAGGCAGTGTTGAGGGCCCAGTTCAAATTTAAGACTATGAAGCTTATCATGGCATTAGTTTAGAAGTAAGTATAATTTCCTCAAATAAAGCTTAGCAGCTTTGGTGTTACAGTAAAAATAAGAAAGATGGTGGACGTAAAAAAATTTTTAATGGTTATGAGGCTGAAAGATAAAGGGTGCAAGAGTTGAAGATATTAGGAAAAAATAGTCAAAGTAATGGTTCAAATTGTCTAGCTATGTGTTTCTTAATAGGGGCAGTATTGTTTAGCTGTGCAGTGTGGTTCTGAATGTTGTAGGATGAGAAGTGTCCTAGGCCTGTGCTTACTTATTGTCAGGAGAGCCCTTCTGTCATTGTGACAACAAAAAACACACCTGTACATTTTCATACTGCTCCTCTTCCAGTAGGGAAGACAGCCAGGATGAGGCAAAATATCTTAGTTAGAGGGTATATTTTTCTGATAGTGATGGCAAATTTTTATTTGGTCCGGGAAGGTATGTATCTGTGGCTGTGGAAAGAGGGAAGCTTGCTACAGTCAAGAAGTTACTTGTGCAGTGGCCAAAACTTTATAAAATAAGTTAATACTTCATAATTTCCGGTTCATATGTATGTTAGTGAAAAGACAGAATAGATGCAGGCTATGAGATCAATAGCAAGAGAAGATACACCATGGAGGTGCTAGAAATTCTCAGAGAGGAAAATTGAATTATTTTTCTAGCTGTGGCTGAGATCAGAAAATTTGTAGGATCTTCTGCCTCCTTATCTGCAATGAAAGTTACTTTCTTGTGTTTTAGGATAGGCAATATTCTAGAATGGGCATAGTCGTATGAAATAAATAGAAATACTATCCAACTTTTAATAGTAAGGCAAAAAAGTTTTAAACTTTAATACTCTGACTTTTAAAAGTTGTTTTCATATAATGCCTTAATTCAAATTTGTATTAAAATTTCTCCCATTTATAGCATATCGAAACTGATAGAGAAAAGACAGAAAATAAGGACATTGAATTCCCAAACCAAAATTTTAGTAAGTAATCTTTGGTTTAATTTTAGTCATCCTTTATACACACACACACACACACACACACACACACTCCTCTCTATACTTCCCTTTCATTTATTTGAAAAAAAGATTTATAATGAATACATTCAGCTTTATGCAAAGAACTTAGAGGTTACAAGAAAATATAATACAGCCTTGGTTCCCAAGAAGTTTGGGTCTGGGAGGGGGAAGATGAGATCAATCAATCTTTCCATCCCAATATGTGAACTTTGATCAAATTCTAGCTTTCATTTTACCCTGCCAACTGCACGAAAAAATGAAAATACCATAATTTTTGTTTTATTTAGGTGAACTCCAGGAAATTGTTCCTGATTCACAGGCAGTGGGAAAAATAGATAAACCTGTGTAAGTATGAGAAAACCCATCAAATCATTTAGCCTATAATAATGTTACTTTTAGATGAGTGTAACAAATTTAAAGGACAAGGTCTTTATATTCTTAGAGTGTAGTATTGGTTATAGAATTTATCAACTTTCAAGTATTATTATGATCGCACAATGGGGAATAGCCTATATGTTTCTTCAACCAACATAACTCTTTTCAAATTGACTTAAAATGAATGAGATTTTCAAACAATAAAGTATGAATGTGAAGAAAATTAACCAAGTTTAGATATACATGAAGACGTGTAAGATATGTATTTAGGTAGATATCAAAATAGTAGCAATAATGGAATTTTTAAAATAATATTCTTTAATCTTGATCAATTATATAGTAAATTTTAACTTTCATCAGGACTTTTCATATTTGACTGTTAAATTTCTGTCAATAAACATTGACTAAATAAAAAGAGTCAAGGCCTTATATCAGTCATAGGCTAATGTTTTGTGATAAGCAAATGAATTTATTTTGCAGGTTACCTGGTGTTTTAGACAACATCTGTGGAAATAAAATGCACTCCAAATGGGCATGTTGGCCACCTGTAACAAATATTAATCTGTGTAATAACAAAAGAGCAAGTACTTCATCAGGAGACACATTTACTCAAGGTGAAACACAGTTTTCTCTGTATATAAAATAGTTGTTCAAGGAAATACTCATTTCTTGAAATGTCCTAACAAATATTTTGGTTTTAATAAATTTTGTATATGATCAGTTTATAAATTTAATAAGGATTAATTTCTCATTTTCCCATTAGATATTGTTATCAACAAAAAACTTACTAAACAAAAATCATCCTCTTCAATATCAGATGATAATTCTCAGGAAATGGGAAAGGTGCAGTATGGGAACGAAATAATGCAGCATAACAAAATACATAAAGCAGAAGTAGAAGTTTGCAAAAGAAACAAACAACAACTAAATCATTCTAAACATTTGGAGGAGAAAAATACTGAAAACACAAAGCAGAGTGATTGGCATATTGAATCTGAAACTACTTTAAAATCAGTTCTAAATAAGAAAGTTGAAGAATCTGTGATCTGTAGGAAGAAATACATACTGTCAAAAGATGTGAATACTGCTATCTGTGATAAAAGCCCTTCTCCTAGAAAAAATGCAGAAAGTCATAGAAAATCAGGGGAAAGATTGACATCTGAATTTAATTCCTGGGATTTGAAACAAAAAAAAATGGTGAGCTTTCAGTATGTTTTATTTTTGCACACCCATAATATGCCTACTTAATAACATAAAGTGAAAGAAGCTTGATTAATTGCAACAAATTTAGTGTTTGTAATACCCTGTCCTTTTTTTAATTGAAGTATCGTTGATTTACAATATTACATTAGTTTCAGGTATATAACATAGTGATTCAATATTTTTATAGATTATACTCCATTTAAAGTTATTACAAAATAATGGCTGTATTTCTCTATGCTGTGCGATTTACCATTGTTGCTTATCTATTTTATATTTCGTAGTTTGCATCTCTTAATCCCATACCCCTATCTTGCCCCTTTCCTCTTCCCTCTCCCCACTGGTAACCACTAGTAATACCATGTTCTTTAATTCAGGCTTAGACTCTGAGAGTGCATGCCTCCTGAACCCCTTTCTGACCTCTCCCCAGTCCCAGCCCTGATAGAACCTATGTGCCTCCTGGCACATAGCTGGCATGTAAATAGGTATAGCATGAATGAACCCTGCAGTTCCTTGTCTCCTCTTATTGGGTCTCTCCCACTCTGTCCCTCAGATTCTTCTGAACATGCATATAGAACTGCCTGTGCCTCTCTTATGGTGCTTACCTTTCTTTTTTAATAAATGGTTATTTTGTGTGGTCTTTCCCCCCGTTTTAACCTATTAGAGTGTAAAGACTATGTTTTATTCAACGTTTGTTTTCCTGCATGGCCTAGCACAGCTTTGCACGTAGTGGCATCTGAAACATTTCTTGGATTATTGCCTTAAAGTTTGACGAGGTTTTTCAAGAAAGTATGTAAGTGGGGTGGAGGAGACTTATCTTCTATTGTAAATGTTGCTTGTCCTCATTGCAGACTCCACTTCTTCAAATTAATCACCTGTAGGACATCTCCAGGAGAGTTTTAGCTAGTTTGCACCATACTTTGAGACTGAAAGTTTACTTTTTGTAGCAGTTAAAGTTATAAACCTTTTCTTTGGTCATTGCTACCAAGATTCAGATTAAGAAAATTTTCTAATCAGAATACATTTCCACTGCCAGTAATGCAATCGCTTTTGCACTATGCCTTAAAAGATCCAGGTTGTACAGGCCTTCATTTATCTTCCAGAGTGTTACTAATACCTGGGTGGCCAAATTTCTAGAGTCAGTGTAAAATGTTCATATATTGGAGCATCTTAGTGTGCAAGTGAAATATTTAATAGCCAATTTTGCAGTTGTTGTATATAATTAGGTATTATTTCATTTGTCTTGACCAGGCTACTCTTTATTTTGTTTTTAACCTGCAATTTCCTTTTTCTGCCTCATTTGGCTACTTTCCTTTTTAACCAGATCCTTTTGGGTCACTTTCTTCTTGATTCTCAGTACGCTATTCTCTCTTCTTTCTAGTCTTAGCTGCTATTTAGTTCCTTCAGACCCAGTGGAAGTAAGTTTCTTTTTGTCTGAATGCTGATCTGTCCTTCAATTTTAATTTTAAACTCTTTTCTTTGGAATTTAGAATCATTCCACAGAATTTTTCTGATCTAGTCATTTTTTTCCTGGGAGCACAGAAACTTGATCTTTTCTAAGCTGTGCTTTTTTTTTTTTTTAAATCAACTTCCCGTTTTCAGAAGTTCTCTTTTGCTCTTTCATAGCCTCACTCTCTTTATTACTGTGCAGCATTTCCTGCCACTCTCATTCATGGGTGACTCTCCTCTAAGGTAGTCATCTGTCTGATCATGTCTTTCTATTCACTGGATAAACCCAGAGAAATAGAACCTCTGTAGTTCAGTGGTACAGATTTCCTACATTGGCTCTAATTATGTCAGAGTTGTTAATAATATATTATTATACACTGTTTTAGGGGAGGTTTGTTTTTGCTACATTTTTATCAAGGCAGGTATACCCTGTCTTCTGGTAATCTCAAGAAGGGATAGTAAGTAATAACTTATTATCTATTATATATAAAAACATATGAACTTAAAAATGGTTAAAATAATAAATTTTATGTCATGTTATGTTCATATTTTACCATAATTTAAAAAACCCATATGCATGATGCTCAGAAAAAAAATAAAACTAAAAGCAAGAGAACTCATATCTTTAATAAGAGTGTTGTTCAAGTTTTCTTTTAACCAGATAATCTAAAATTATGCAGATAATATTCCTACTTCGTAGTCTTTCCATTAAAAAATTAATAGAATTTTTTAGAGCAGTTTCAGGTATACAGCTATACAAAAAGTTCCCATATACCCCTTCACTCCACCCCAGTTTCTCCTATCATTAACATCTTACGCTAGATTTGTTACAAATGATGAGCCAGTACTGAAACATTAACTCAAGTCCATAGTTTACATTATAGTTCACTCTTTGTGTTGTGTATTCCATGTTTTTTTGACAGATGTATAACAACAGATATTGACCCTTAGAGTATCATGCATAATAGTTTCACTGCCCCAAAATTCCCCTGTGCTCCACCCCTCCCTTGTTTCCTTCCTCCCCCGCCAAACTCCAGGCAATCACTGATCTTTTTACTGTCTCCATAATTTTGCCTTTTCCAGAATGCCACAGAGTTGGAATCATATAGTATGTCATCTTTTCAGATTAGTTTCTTTCACTTAGCAATATGCATTGAATGTTCCTCCGTGTGTTTTTATGGTTTGATAGCTCTTTTTTTTTAATACCGAATCCATTGTATGGACATACCAAGATTTGTTTATCCATTTACCTGTTGAAGGACATCTTGGTTGCTTCCGTGTTTTGACAATTACGAATAATGCTTCTATAAACATTCGTGTGCAGGTTTTGTGTGGACATAAACTTTCAACTCAGTTGGGAAAATACCGAGGAGCATGATTGCTGGGTCATATGGTAAGAGTATGTTTAGCTTTGTAAGAAACTGCCTGTCTTCCAAAAGTGGAAAAAATGGCTGTACCATTTTTGCATTTCATCAGCAATGAGTAAGAGAGTTCCTGTTGATCTACATCCTTGCCAGTATTCGATATTGTCAATGTTTTGGATTTTAGCCATTCTTACAGGTGCTTGGTGGTATCTTGTTGTTTTAATTTGCAGTTCCCTAATGACATGATGTTGAGCATCTTTTCATATTTTTATTTACCATCTGTATATCTTCTTTGGTGAGTTGTCTCTTCAGATCTTTTGCCCAATTTTAATTGGGTTGCTTCCTAATTGGTGAGTTTTAACAGTTCTTTGTGTACTTTAGATACAAGTTCTTTATTAGGTATGTATTTTACAAATATTTTCTCCCAATCTGTGGTCTGTCTTTTCATTCTCTAAACAGTGCTTTTTGCAGAGCAGACATATTTAATGAAGTCCTACTTATCAGTTTTTTCTCTCATGGATTGTGCTTTTGGTGTAGTACCTAAAAAGGTATTCCAAACCCAAGGTCACCTACATTTTCTCCTATTTCTCCTATGTTGTCTTCTAGGAGTTTTATAGCTTGCACTTTACATTCAGGTCTATTATCCATTTTGAGTTAATTTTCATGAAGGGTATAAAGTCTGTGTCTAGATCCTTTTTTTTGGCATGGTGATGTTCCAGCACCATTTGTTGAAAAGACTAACTTTCCTCCACTGTACTGCCTTTTGTTCCTTTGTCAAAGATCAGCTAATTGTATTTATATGGGCCTCTTTCTGGGCTCTCTGTTTTTTCCATTATTCTATTTGTCTGTTCCTTCACCAATACCACACTATATTGTATTCAATGTCTTTTTAGTAAGTCTTAAAGTAGGGTCAGTCCTCAGACTTTGTTCTTCTCTGCTGATATTGTGTTGGCTACTCAGGCAGGGTCTTTTGCTTCTCCTTGTAAAGTTTAGAATCATTTTGTCGATAACCACAAAATATCTTGCTGGGACTTTGATTGAGATTACATTGAATTTATAGATCAAGTTGGAAAGAACTGACATCTTGACAATATTGAGCTTCTTAAAATACACGAACATGGAATATCTCCATTTATTTAAAAAAATTTTTATTTTATATTGGAGTATAGTTGATTAACAGTGTGTTAGTTTCAGGTGTATAGAAAAGTGATTCAGTTTTACATATACATATATCTGTTCTCCATTTTTTTTAGATAGTCTTTGATTTTTCATCAGTCATGTTTCCTCGTATAGATCTTGTACATGTTTTGTTAGATTTATACCTAAATATCTCATTTTGGGGGGTGCTAATATAAGTGGAATGTAATTTCACATTCCAGTTGTTCATTACTGGTTTATAAGAAAGCGACTGACTTTTGTATATAAACCGTGTATCCTTCAATTGTGCTATAATTGTTCTTTAGCTCCAAGGATATTTTTGTTGATTTTTTTGAGGTTTTCTACATAGACGGTGATGTCATCTGTAAACAAAGACAGTTTTATTTCTTCCTTCCCAATATGTATGTAGTGTATTTCCTTTTCTTGTCTTACGGCATTAGTAAGACTTCTAGAATGATGTTGAATAGGAGTGGTGAGAGCAGACATCCTTTCCTCGTTTCTGATATTAGTGGGAGTATCTAGTTTCTCTCCATTAATTTATAATGTTAGCCGTAGTTTTTTTTAGATGTTCTTTATCAAGGTGAGGATATTCTTCTCCATTCCTAGTTTTCTGAGAATTGTTATTGTGAATGGGTATTGGATTTCATCAAATGCTTTTGTGCATCTACTGATATGATCATATGATTTTTCTTCCTTAGCCTGGATTTTATTTATTTATTTATTTTATTTTTGGCTGTGTTGGGTCTTTCTGTGCAAGGGCTTTCTCTAGTTGTGGCGAGCAGGGGCCACTCCTCATCGCGGTGCACGGGCCTCTCACTGTCGCGGCCTCTCTTGTTGTGGAGCACAAGCTTCAGACGTGCAGGCTCAGTAGTTGTGGCTCACGGGCTTAGTTGCTCCGTGGCATGTGGGATCCTCCCAGACCAGGGCTCGAACCCGTGTCCCCTGCATTGGCAGGCAGACTCTCAACCACTGCGCCACCAGGGAAGCCCAACCTGGATTATATTAGTTGATTTTCAGATGTTGAATCAACATTGCATACCTGGAATTCCACTTGGTTGTGGGTACATAATTCTTTTTATATGTTATTGTATTCAATTTGCTAAATTTTTTGTTGAGGATTTTTGCATCTATGTTTATAAGAAATATTAGTCTACAGCTTTCCTTTCTTGTAATTCCTTTGATTTTGGTATTAGGATATATTGGTTTCATACAGTGAGTTAGGAGGTACTCTCTCTGCTTCTGTCTTCTGAAAGGTTGTGAAAAGTTGTATAATTCTTCCTTAAATGTTTGATAAAACTCAACAGTGAACCCATCTGGGCCTGTTGCTTTCTGTTTTGGCAGGTATTAATTATTGTTTCAATTTCTTTAATAGACTAGGCCTATTCAGATGATTTATTTCTCCCTGTGTGAGTTTTAGTAGAATTTGTCTTTCAAGGAATTGGTCCGTTTACTCTAGGTTATCAAATTCATGAGCAGAGAGTTGTTCAGAAGATGTTTTTATTATCCTTGTGATTTATCCATGTGATCCATAGTGATAGCCTCTCATTTCTGATACTGGTCATTTCTGTATTTTTTCTTAATGAACTTGGCTAGAGGCTTATCAATTTTATTGATCTTTTCAAAGAACCAACTTTTGGTTTCCTTCAGTTTTTTATGATTTTTTCCCCCATGGATAGAAACTTTTTTTAATAGCTGCAAAGCACTCTGCACATTTCTATATGTTAAAAGACTTTTCCTAAGTTGTTGTAATGCCTAACAAGGTCCAAATTTATTAATTTTTTAAAAAAAAATAATTTCTGACCCCTTTTATTTCTCTTTGTAGTTATTTATAGAACCAGATTTTTTTCTTAAATTTTCTTTTCAGCCTTTTTTTTCCTTTGAAGGTTAACTTGGTAGCGTTTTTAAGTAGCTAACAAATTGTTTCAGAGAGAAAAGTCAAAAGGGAAAGGATTTACTGATGCAGCAGAATCTTTGATAAGCCAAATTAATAAGAGATACAAACCAAAGGATGGCATAAAGTCTACAAGAAAATTAAAGGAGTCTTTGATTGACAGGTATGTTCTTAAATTTAGAAATGAATATTTTTCTGAGAGAGACAACTAAATTATTTTACCTAGTTTTAAGGTTAGTTTTAAACATATGTCCAAATAATGTAACTTTCCATTAGAAAACACAGGTACTTATTTACTTTTATAAATAGAATCTGTTTAAATTATATAGAAAGGGAACTACAATTGAAATTAGTCATTCTAGTATCTGATTACATTTTATAAAGTATCAAGAGCACCATATTGATACAGCATACCATTTCAGAAATAAATCTTTAGGATATAGACATTTTAGAAATGTTATTTATTGAGACTAGTGATGAGTAAGACTAAATATATTTACATATATCGCTTAATAAAATATGAAATTTAAATGACCTGAAATGAGTTATTTTGTATTGTATATATGTATTCCTTGTTTGCAGTCTTTCTGAAGGTTTTCTTTTATTACAAAATGTTTCTTTATAGGCTTCCAGGTAGTTAATTCATGTTTAAGTTAATTCTGACTGTATTTGGCATGAAAAAAATTACTCTCATGGCAGAACCATTCATTTAAATTGTCTGGCACCTCCTGCTGCATAAGTGATTCAACTTAGACTTTAGTTTTTTTGTTGCTGTTTACTGTGTGTGGAGTTGCAAAAATATCAGACTAGGACTGTCACATTTCAGTTACTTGTAGCATATTGAATGTAGACTTAGTGATCCAAATATGTTTTACCTTATATAATATGGATTTTATGAAAAACATTCTACTGACATTTAATTGCCTTTTTAATTTTGACAAAACCTTTTCTATAGTGGTTTTTCAAACAAATCTGATCTACAGCTCAGTAAGGTAAGTTTCATGTATTTAACTACACCAAATGTATAGTCAAAACTCTATGATATTTGACTTTACAGTAAAATAGAATAGTAGTAGGATGGAAGCAGATTTAATGTTTTCAGCATATTGAAAAATGGATTAAACAACTGACCAGATTAGTGGCAAGTACTCAGAAAAGCCCCCTAAACTTCTCTTCTGCTTTTCAAAGAAAATGCTTCTTTTACATACATGTGTGATATTTTTACTTTTTGGTACATGATTCAGTACCATTTTTTTCCTAACTTATCCCATCTCTCTTGACAATAAGATCATTCTGAAGTCCATATTTTTGTTAAAAACATTTATTTTTCACCCAGGTTTAAAATATCAATTATCTTTGATTTATTCCTCACAGTTATCTCCAGTTAATTTCAAGTTTTGAGCTTTACCTTCTGTAAGTTCCTCTTGAGTTTTCCCTCTCCTGCCTGTGCCAACTCCTATTTTTTTGAGTTCTAATTTCTAATCCCTGGGTTATTATAATATCCTTTATGTAATTCTTTTTGTCTCTAGTATTTTCTCTGTGCCAATCCATTCATTACATTCAATACTAGCTTTATTACTTTCCAAAGCACACAGCTTCAATCATGTCATTCTCTTATTGAGAATCCTTCTTTGGTCTCTGTTGCTTTTTGTTTGTTTTTAACATCTTTATTGGAGTATAATTGCTTTACAATGGTGCGTTAGTTTCTGCTGTATAACAGAGTGAATCAGCTGTACGTATAACATATGTCCCCATATCTCGTCTCCTCCTTATTGAATTAAGTGGAGACTTAAGCTGGCTCCCTAGACCTCTTAAAAGTCTGTCTTATTTCCTAAAATTAGTTCCCTAGACATGTCTTATTTAGCTGAAACATAAATTGAGATTCCCTGAAGTGTCTTTCCTAAGTGTTTATTCTTTTTCTTCCCCCTTAGGAAGGAACTGCGAAGCGAGTTGCAAGGTTCTTTCACCCTCTTTTCTCCTTGTCAAAACTTTATTCCTCCTTGCAAGCCTTGCTTCAGAGTCTACCTTCTTTATGAAAACTTTCTAAGGTGCCCTAACTCAGAATCCAAATGGGCAAGAATTCTGAATCTGTGCAATAATGTCTTTGTACCTTTTTATTAACTTTGCAGTTCTTTTTTTCTCTCTTCTGTTTTCTACTAGAATGCAACTATTTAGAATCATCTTTGTATCCTATATAAGTAAGACCTCTGTATCTTCTTTAATATCTGCTCATTTTTGGATCTTCAGTAATACTTAGCAAACACTGGCATGCAAAAGATGAATTGAGCAAATGTATCTAAACAATGGTAAAAATCATTTTGGAAAGAACAAGTCAGATCAGTGATTAGAGGAGTAAAGTATTGAAGGATAAACTTTTTGGAATAATGTAAACTATTTTATTATAAAACAGCCAAAAGAAATAATAAAATTGAAGATGAATCACAACTAAAATGAATATTTTAGTTTTAATATTTCCAACTTCCAGATATTAAATTAGACTTCTAATTATTTCTGATCAGTAATCAATCATTCAGTGATATTTGTGTACTAATTATAGTTAAATTACTTTAATAACATAATTACACACTTAAGTATGTTAAAATTTTATTTAACTTTTCTGCCTACTTTTTGATCAGATTGAATATACTTTGAGCAGTGGGCTATAGGAATAAATGTACACACATCTTTCCCTAATAATACTAGTTGATTGATACAATTTTGTCTCTTTCACATGCGATTTTACATAAACCGTAGCCTCTCCTGAAATTGTTCTATTTAACAGTTTAAAGCAAATGAGATGCTGGGGGGAAAAAGTAGAAGCATGATTGTTTTGTGATCCTAGAATCACTAAATTCAGCTTGTAGAATACCAGTGAGGTCATTTACCTATGTACAGTAATGTCAATAAATATTAAAGATATAAGGATCGTTTGTATTTGATTTGCAATACTTTCTATTATGTTCTCAGTTAACACTTAAGTCTTCAATTTTTTTAAAGTGTGGATGTTTATAAAGAAACTCACAAATGTAAAATTTATATTAGTAGAAACACAACTAGATAATATATGAAAATTTAGTTGCATCTGTTATTTGTTTGACAAGCGATGTACAAGTTTGAATGGTTTTATGTAAATTTCTTCTGTATTTAGGAAAAGGTTCAGAAAAAAAGTTATAGACAATTGAAGACTACTTTTGTTAATGTTACTGCTGAATGCCCATTGTAAGTAATTTTTCATAAATCTTAAAAGTTTTCTTCATATTTGAAGACAATAAATGTATTTGTTGTATAATGAAGTTAATATTTCTCTTCATTTTTACAGGAATGATGTTTACAATTTTAATTTGAATGGAGCTGATGAGCCTATTATAAAACTTGGGGTAAGCTAGAAATCAGAATTTTCTATTTTGTACAAAATACTAAATTTTGTATTTAGTTATTCAGTATTTATTTTGTATTTACCATGCAGTTATTAGAGCATGTTTTCTAATTTCCATCCTCTTATAGATATGCTTTAAAATATTTTAACATATATTATTAAATTCTTCAAAATTTATTTGGTACCAACCTAGGTATTTTTGGTTTTCTTTCAAATCTTTTGGACTGAAGTAGAGAAAAATGAGTAACTGGGGCAACAACAAATTCACTTTCTTTACTGATGCAACAGATTTAATCTTATTTTGTTTTTATTATAGTTTATATTATTAGCTTTCTTCTTAAATATAAAAACATTTTAGTAAGATTAATTTTATTGTCACATCTTACATGAAGTTATAGAAACAAGATTTTTATGTTAATTTCTTTTAATTGTTGTTTACCTTCTTTTAACACTAAAATTTTTTTTAATGCTTATTCAAAATGTAGATCCAAGAATTTCAAACTACAGCTAGAGAAACCCGCCTGGATAGTTCAGTGACATTGTAGGTATTTTTATTATAATTAGATGGATCAGTTTAAAATACAGTTTTCTCAGTTGTTCTTTTTCTTAAATATTTCCTCCCAGTTTGACATTTTAACATATCAAAAGAGAGAATAAAAATGCTGTCATAACTACTATTATTCTATTATTTTAGCATTTACTTCTAAAATTAATTTGCAGATTCTGTACACCTGATATTAGTTGTAAGCTGAAAGGACTTACCTAGTCTTTTCTAGTCTTTTCATCTAACCTTGTTACTTTATAATTAACTGAGGTCAGAGAGAATAAGTGACTTGGCCACATTTATATAGGGACTTAGTAAAAGAGTTAAGGCAGAAAACCCAGGTCTAACTGTCCAGTTGCATGCTACCTTAAAAAAACAAGTAATTAAGATTTAAATTAATGCATATTTTTGTTTAAGGTTAGGTTTAAGGAATCATGATGAACTTGAACCTTCTCTCAAAACAAAAGATAAAAGAGTAAGTTATAATAATATCCTAATGTGTCTATTAAAATCAGTATTCCTTTTACTAATTTTTCAATGCCAAAGATTATCCCAGAACTGAAAAACAAAAATATTTGGATCACTTTTTTTTTTTACTCTGGAGATTATTCATGTTCCTATTTTGACTTTTCCTATAGTGTCTGAGCTATTTGTAATCATCTAGTAATAGAAAATATGACAACCTTAGTTACTCTCTTCAATGGTATTAGGTTTTGTCTCTATGGAAGTAAGCTGTTTTGATTTAACTTTTAATTAACAACAACATTGACAGCAAAATATAAATCTCAATCTCTGATCTGGGTTTCTGAGTGATTTTATTGGATAGGTCCTTAATGCCAGATAGATGATTTAGTGTGCTAAAAAAAATGAGAAGTTAGTTTTTCTGAGTTTTTTGGTGGGTTTTTTTTATTTTTTGGTTTAACTTCCTTTGTATGACATATAATAAGCCAGATTCCTTCATCTATTACAAGGATTGTGTTTTTTTGTTTTTATAGACTGTAACTAATCACAAAAAGAAAAATCTCTTTAGTGATAGTGACACAGAATACAAATGTGATGACAGCAAGACCGATATTAGCTGGCTAAGAGAACCAAAATCAAAACCACAGCTAATAGACTACAGCAGAAATAAAAATGTGAAGAAACATAAAAGTGGGAAATCAAGTAAGAAATCACTTTTTAGAGAAATCTGTAAATGATTTCAACTGTATGAAATACTTTGTTGGTTGATAAATGTGTTTTTGTTATGTAGATAGTGTTTATAATTACATACTCTTTTGAATAGGAAAAAAAGTATGAAAGTAAATACACCAAAATGCTACAGCGGTTTTTGTTTTATTATTTTTGGTAATATGGTTATATTTAAATTTCTTTTTTATTGGAATCTTTAGGGACACAAAATATGGCTTATCATAATCTTTGGTTCATGACACACTCTCATCATTTCTCTACTCATGGCCTACTATTCAGTTATTTAGCTAATTACTGTGAGTAATGTATTAAGTACTTATGAACCCAGCACTGTAAACAAAATCAAAGCTTGCACAACACCCCACTCCCTGCTTTTTAGGAATTCATATAGATGCAATAAAAATTTATTGAAAGGAAAACAATTTTCTTACAGAAATATTTTTGCCAAAATCTTTTATAAAATGTTTTCCCAGCATAAGTCTTCTGCTTCTTGAAGTAGCTGGACAAGAGTTTGAGGTATGCATTTTTGGCTAGACATAATGGCCATTTTCATAGCTTAGATAAATTTCAGTGTTTACTAAACCACAGAGATTTTATATATTCCATTTTTAAAAGAAGGTAACATAACTCTGAGCTTTTATGTTTGTTTTAAGGAATCAGTTTTTATTTTCTTTCAGGATAAAAATAATTGTTAGTGACCTGTGGGAGTTGGGGGAGGGAACGATGGCTTAAAAAGAAGTAAAAATAGAGGAAATAGGAAATGAACTTTGGCGTGTGTTTAGAAATGAGGCTGAATCTTGAAAACAGATGAGAGTTCAATCATATACATGAGGAAGAGAAGTAATAGGATTATCATATATATAAGAGACAGTAGGAAATAGCATAGTGTACTTAGGAAGTGCAGTATCGGGGTAGTTGGAATGTAGATCAGACTTGTGGCAAAATGTTGAAAAATATGGCTGGGTCTAGTCACAGTGTGTGGACTTTGAAGCAGTGTGCTATAAGCCAAGGAGAAACATGATAAGATTCACATACTCTCAGGGACCTTATAGTCTAGTAGGAAGATGTATAAGTAAAGACATTTATGACATGGGAAGTTATTAAAGGTTAGAATACTGAAGTCAGTAAATACTCTTAAAATAGAACACTTCTGAGTGAATTGTTTTGTTTTTATGGTTGAATGACAGTGAGCCAATATGTACGAGCTGGTTTATTGCCAGGAAGACCTTGGATAATCCCAATTCATTATTATTTCCTTGGCTGGGATAAGCCCAGTTCTTAGGCTTCAGTGAATATTTAGAAAGAGGAAATTGTCCTGGAAATGCAAAAAAGGGAATAGGGACTGAAGCAACTCTTAATAATATGGGTAAATCTTAGAAACATAATGATGGGTGAAAAATAAACCAAATCATAGAATATTTCATATAATGTGATACTGTTTTATAAAGTTCATTATATTGTCTAGGGATATATATCTGTGAAGTAAAACTTTAAGAGCAAGTGACTAAGAAACAGATTTCAGGATAGCGATGACCTTTTGGCAGAGGGGATATGGAGGATCGTGTAAGAGGGAGTACACAAAGTAGATTCAGTATTATTCATAATCTGGTTCTTAGTGGAATGGTAGATTCATGGGTGTAACTTTATAATGTATGTTACATATTCTCTTGTATGTTTAAAAGTGTATACTATAAAATAAAGGAGAATGGAAATTGGTAATTCATGTTGTACCAAACTATACTGTAAAATTTATCAATGTCAGTTTAGTCTTATCTTGAAACTTAAAATTTTGAATGAGTTTAAAGGTATATTCTTATTGTTTTTATGATTTTAACTTACATGCAGAAGTATTCTAACAAATTTTAATGGCAGTTGTTATCTATTTGAAAAATTTAACCTTATTTTCTTGAATTGCAGGACCATCTTTGGAAAGGGGACAGCCAAGATCTAAAATGGTAAAACCAGGAAGTCTGTGTTCAAACATCCCTTTAAAATTATTTTTCTCCTTGTAATGAAAAAATATCATTTGTCCCCTCATAATTTTATCCTTGTTATCAGTTCCTTGTTTTCTATAATTGTTCCAAGCTTTGCACACTTACTTCTACCTTCTGCCTTTTTGAATCATGTTGACTTGTTTTAAGTCTATTTTATTCTGTGGTTGTAGGTATTTTTGATATCTTTTCCTTTCTCTTTCTCTTACTTTAGTTATGTAATATATATCAGGCCTCACAGAGCTTTAATGATAAGGATAAAAAGGTGATAAAGATATATTTGAAATGGAAAGATAAAATCCAGTCATTTTAAAAGTATTAATCAGGAATCTTTTTATTCCTACAAATATACAGATCTTGTCACAGTGCCAATTTTGTAGCAAATAGCTTGTATCTCAAAGTATTGATCTAATATATTCAGGAATTTTTCTCCTAAAGACACCCAACAAAAACATCACCAAAAAGGTAGATGAGACAGTTCCAGAGGGGAGAATGAGACTTCCACGACGAGCCGCAGAAACCAAAAAAAATTATAAAGATCTCTCAAATTCAGAATCAGAGAGTGAACAAGAATTTTCACGTTCATTTAAAGAGAAAGTAAAGGTAAATAGATACAATTCAGATTAATAGTTTCTAAAAGCCTTTTAAAATATTAAATATAGAATATATTTTTGTAAGAATGTCAGATTTATCTTGTCACTTCTTTTTATATGAGAAAACTTATATAACAATTCTAAAAATTGATCCTTAGGCAATATAATGTTAAAATTTATAATAAGTTGGCATTATTGTTACAAAAGAGATGTTTGACTCTAGTAAAATTACAACTTTAATATCTTTGAATTAGAGAAGTACTTGGTCTTTCCAAAATTATGCTTCAAGAAACTACAGACTGTTGGGAAGCTGTGGATCTTTTTCTTGAATGAAAGCAAAAATATTGGATCTGAGGTTCTTTCCATACCCTGCCCCACCTCTGTTCACCCCTGACTTCTAGAGAGATGAAGGAACTTACCCAAGGTCACACAGCTAGGAAAAGGTTAAAAAAAAAAAAAAAAAGATTTGAACTCAAAAGAGTCTGGCAGGTCTCTGATCATTACACTGTTCTCATTTTATTATTATTATTTTTTGTTCTGTTTTGTTTTGTTTTATTTTTTGTTTTTTTGTTCTCATTTTAAATCATTAAACCTCCATCGCCCTCTGTTATCTCTTACCTGGAAGAACTTAAGGACTTCATAACTTACCTCCACATTTTCTTATCGCTTCCTACTTTAATTTACTATGCAAATAATTAGGTAAATCTTACCAAGCCACCTCTCATCTTACCTTCTTCAAAGGAAAACCCTGAAAATCTCCAAATAGACATTCAAAACATCTAAATACCTTTCCAAGCTTATTTTCTCACTTCCCCAGTATATACACAGAACTGTACCAGTCAAATAGAATAACCTGTGACTGCCAAACAAGAGCTGTGCTTCTCGCTGCCTTTGCTCATATCAGTCGTCCTCCATACTCTCAGTATGTTCCCTTGCCATCTTCTTTTACAAACTCCTGAGCATGTTGAGTACCATGAAATCGGGGAATTCCTTCTGGTTTCCCTAAACTGGAAATCATCTTTTTTGAACCGTTATAGCATTTTATTTGTATCTATTAGGATATTTATTATAGTCTATAATATTTTCCTGTGAATTTGTCATATGCTTTCTTGTGTATTAGAAGGTCTTTCACTACTCATGTTGAGGCCCCTGTTATGCCTGTATGTAGTGATACAAGGCATTTAATAATTCAATGTAATTTAATTAAATTGTTTTATGTGTCCAAGTATAAGTTATTTGTATTCGAGTATAATTGAAATATATCAATACATTTAGGAGAAGATCCATTCCAGACGCAAAACCATGAAACTGCCAAAGAAACAGCAGAATCCCTTCACTGCCGAAACACAAGAGGATGTATCAAAAGAATGGAAAAACTCACCTCTACTGAAAGATACTATAAGAGATAATAACCTTGATCTATCTCCTGTAACTTTATCTGGGAGTCCGTCATCTATAGAAGTAATGAGATGTCAGTATCATTTTTTTCTTTTAGTTGAATGTTCAGTAACTTTCTTTTATAACTAATTATGTGAAAATACAATTTGAAGACTAACTTTGAGGGATATGTTTTAAGATTTTCAGTAGTCAAAACTTCATTTTTAAACTAGTTAATGCTAGTAACTTGGTCTTTGCTAAGTAGACTTGGGAACAATATTACTATGACACTGAAGTTTTACATGTTAGGAAGTTAAAGACCAAATGCTTCAATATAGAAAATATTTAATGTATACTTACAAATTATAATGTGAAAGCTTGAATAAACACTTATGTTTTTAGCTCAAAATATATTTAATAAGAGGGAAATAATGATGGGGATTTCTGTTTTCTCATTTTTACATTTCATTGACAAAATTCTCCAAGGAGTATCATGGTCAATCTTTGGAGCTGTAGTGGATTATCTTCATAAACAATTGAAGTTTTGCTTTTATTTAAAAATAATTGGGAAAGAGAAAATTTATTCTTTGGAGCTCTGGCATATGTATATATTTTTCTAGTACAGAAACTATAAGAATAAGTTTCTACTTTTAGTATATTTTTCATTTCCCTTTATGGATATTTTAAAGCATTTCTAAGTGTCTGTCATTTTAGCTAAAATTCAAGACCATTCAACACCAGTTAATGTACATTTCCTCTAAAGTAGCTACTTTGTTCTTTTCTAGAATATTTTCATAATGCTTGGGACCACTGTCATCTCAGATAAGCACACACTTAGAAGACAGATGCACATGCCCTGATTTGATTTGAAAACTGTCTGAGAATTCATTTATACTAAGACTTATTTCAGCCATGAATTTTCTCATCTATATATAAAGGAGGTAGACCAGATGATTTCCCAAGCCATTTCTAACCATAAAATTCTGTGACTTTAATATATATCAGTACTGGTGTCAAAATTACTCAAGATAATAATTAGGTTGATCATTATAGTGCAGCCCATACTACAGATATTTGTGTTTGAAAATGTTTTGAAAGTTCTTATGGTTACAATTTTGTTTTAAATTGAGACATTAATATTATTCAAAGTCTTATAAAAATATTTTACACTTAATTTTATCTTGATTTATTGAACATTTATCCTTTCTAAATACAGCTAAGATTTGAGGATTTGATAAATTACTGTATTTTTTAGAATTTAATAATACTATTTCTAAAGATGTCAGTGATTAACACCTGCCATCTCTTTTTGTTTGTGTTTTGTGAGGCAATATAGGTATAGAGAAAGTAACAGAAAGGGATTTTACTCAGGACTGTGGCTGTATAACAAAATCAGTATCACCTTATCCAAAAATTTCATCACCTGAATCCTTAAACAGTGGAGTTGGAAGTCCAGTAAAGTCACCCAAGAACAGTGAGAATTTACTATGTACAAGAGAAAGTTGCTCGCCAATTCCACGATCATTCTTTTTGGTAAGGAAATAATGTATATATATATTTTCCTTTATTAGATATACCTGAAGGGAGTAAATCATTTGCCTCTAATCTTAATCAGATGTACAGTGCTTCTCTATTTAAGGTTTTGAGTTTGGTCTGGGGGAGAGAAGGAACCTACTAATAAGTAAAACAGCCTCAGTGAACTAACAGACTGATACACACAGGAGAAAGATGTAGTGGTATGAGAAGTACAGAGTACTGATAAGAATTCTGTGATAGGAACAATCACTTCCAAAGAGGTACTACTTATTTGTCTACATGTCAGAACTACATTTCCTAGATTGGAACAGGCTTATTCCTGCAACACAGGCGCTTCTTTCCGATTTCACCATAACTCGAAGTCTGTAACCTTTTAGTTACTAAATCACAAGTTGGCAAAGCAAACTGACAAAGAATATAGTTGAAAACAGTATGACTATAGCATTTGCTTTACAGATTTGTAAAGGAACTTTAATAGTTAAATGGCATGAATATTAACGTAATGGTATATTGAAAAAGTCTTTATTCTGCTGCTCATTTATTATATGTACCATTTCTTATTAATAAAGTATGTACATATGCTCAAAAGTCTTTTAAAAAGGTATTAGAGAAAGGAATCAATTATGGGTCAAAGTGAGGGAGTGTAGATAAAAATATAATGTCTATGAGGAGTAGTTTGTAGTTTGAATTCTGCTTTTTTTTTTTTAAGTTGTTTGTACTTTGGTACCAGTTTACAAAACCCACCTCACCTCCTTGTCTTGGGCTGTATAGAAGGCTTAATTTGGAGAATTTTGAAGTAGTGATAAAGCTACAGAACTGATTGCCAAACAGAATCTTATATGAAACCTTCAGTGTGCCAAACATAAAAATGCAGTTATGCTCTTTAAAGCAGATGGGTCTAAACTGTCGCCTACACACCTCCCTCCCTCTCTGATAACCCCCCAAAAGCACCTTTGCAAGACTCTTAATTTCTACAGACCACAATTTGAAACCATTTCCCACTAGACCATCATCCCATGGTCCTTTCTCAGTATTGCTCTGTCATCCATCCTTTCCTTGAATCCTTTCTCCCTTTAGTATCCCATCTTGCAAATCTCAACACCTTAGGTCATCCCCACCCACCTACTTTGATGCTATCTGTGCTAGATGGAATTTTAATTGTAACATATTTATTGGCTGGACATTTACAGGAGACATTGTGTTTCCCATTTACTGTTGACTCTTAATTAGGTATTGGAAATTTGCTATATAAATTAGTTGTACCAGCTTACACTCTCCAACAATGCTATGTGATAGTGCCCATTTTTCTAGTTTTTTGCCCATCTGATGAGTGTAAAGTGTGTCTGACTTTAATTTGCATTTTTCAGATTAACAGCATCAGTGAGTATTTTCATATTTTTTGGCCACTTTGTAAATTGTGTTTTTTCTAATTTTTAAATTGCATAGTTTGATTTTTCCTATAAATTTGTAGGAATTCTTACTGTATTCTGGAGATTAATTCTTTATTGGTTATATACAATGCAGATGTTCTTTTTCTAGTATGTAGCGGTCTTTCACTTACTTAAATCAAAATATGATGTAATGAAATTTACCAATCTTTTGTTCTTCAAGAAATCCTTCCCTCAGTTATTGTCATAAAAATATTTTCCTTTCTTGTACAAATGTTAGTTTTAACTTTGAGGTTTTCCATCTTCCTAGGCTTCCTCTTTGCATATGGACAGTGAATTAGTGCAATATCATGCATTGGATACCCCTCCTTTCTCCATCATTTGTGATGCCAGTTTGGTCACAGCCTTGGCAACCACATGGGTCAGCTGTTTGGCCAGTAGAATATAGAACAGTGCCTATCTTTGAGCTAATACAACATTGCTTCAATTAGTGTAGTTTTATGCTTACAGGGGTTTCACCACCCCCATCCTCACCCTCATCTCATTCTGCTTCTAAATTCTCTTGGCCCTATACTCGTCCAATAAAATTTAGAATTAGTTTGTCTAAGGGAAGAATTGCCATTTCCCAGTATCGTTACTGAGATTTCTCATCGACATATTTCATTCTTCTACTTTTTGGTCTTATTTCCAACAAAGTTGTGTCAAATCTTCCACAAAGAAAGTTGTACTTCTGCAGTGTTTTATGGGCCTTTTTCTTTACTGTATGTAAAAAAAAAAAACTTTAAAACAATTGTTTTCTGGATTTTTAACTTTTTGCTTTTGTGTAGAAACACTATTGATTTTTATATGTCCCCACACCCTTGGCAAATTCTCTCAAAATCGCCTGCCTAGATTCTCTTGCATTTTGAATATAGATAATCATAAACTGTTTTTTATGGTAATTTTTGCATTTTCTCTTCCAGTCCTTATACTGCATGGTCTTTTCATTTTTAAGGTTACTATGACCTGTAGAGCAATGCTAAATAGATACCATGCTAGCATGCATGCTTATCGATAGTTTTTGGTAGATACTTGTTATCAGATTAATGTTCTAATTGTTTAAGTGCCTTTTTCTCAGTTATGAATGGGTGTTGAGTTTTAGTAGGGAATGAGTTACTCCCTCAAAATTTAAGTAGTTTGGTTTAATGTTGTTGTGTTTTTCTTACTGTAGTTTTCTAACTTCCTTTGGGTTTCTGTGTGTCTTGTTCATTCATAGCCCAGTTAAGAATAATACTATTGTGAATAGAAACAATATAAATTCTGCGGTACAGTTGGCCCTCCATATCCATCGATTCCACACCTGTGGACTCAACCAACTGTGGATCACTATTTTATATATGGGACGGTAGCATCAGTGGATTTCGATATTTGTAAGGGGCCCTGGAACTGAATCCGCCCCGCAGATACTGAGGGAGGAGTGTACTTATACAGGAAGTACAAAACTTGCAACAGCTATTCAGATGTAGGCAGTTACAGTTCAGAAAAAATTTATGGAAATTGAACCTCCACATATGAAAATCATATTTGAAGCAAAAGAGGGGTATATATGGTAGTGTATCCATCAAGCTTTCCTTATACTAAGTTGGTTCTTATAAGAATCAGATTACGGGCCTTTAATAATAGTTATAATAATTTAGTATTTTTCAACGGTTATTATCTGAAAATGTGATGTTTAAAATATGTAGGATGGTTTGATCATAGAAAAAGAGTTGAAATTTTTTAAATGAGATGGTCTTAAATAGGCTATCACTGCTAAACCACTGACATATTTATAATTAGGACTTTCTGGTTTCATGATCATACAGGAATTTGGGTGAGCTTTTTTTCCACTGTAGAAGTCCACCAGTCCATCAACAAAAATATTTTAATAACCTATAAAATGCAGAATGTTAAGATAGAATTTTACAGCTTGGAGTGGGCTGGGTTTTGACCTGGACCTAAGTGGATAGGTTGGTATATATACAGACTGACTGGAGGAGCAGCAGTAACCTAAGTACAGAAAGGCTACCAGAAGTGGACATGCATTTTCATAAAACAGGAAAAAGACTAATGTGACTGTAACAACAAACTTGTGTATTGAAACAGTAAGACACAAGGTTAGAGGACAAAGATATGGCTTAAAGATACAGCTTGAAAGAACTAGTTTAGACTTTTCTTTTCTATTGCTTCCCATTTCCTGACTCAAATAAAGAAATCAAAATCCTAATAAGGAAGAACTGAAAAGTAGGAGTAGTTTAAAAAAGCCAGCTCAAAACTATTGCTGTAATTTAAGATTGAGGTTAACATAAGAATTTAGGTAAATGCATGGTAGTGTGAGACATAAAAAGGTATAGAAACAAAACAATCTGAAAAAAAAGAATTGATAGCATTTGCGATTTACTGTCTTTAGAGTTTGAGAAAGATGGTCAAAGGTGAATCCAAGAGTAATTACAGAATTTTTTTTCCTATTTCTGATACATACTTTAGGAAAGTCATTCAGCATCTCCATTATCCATGTCTAGTGAAGGAAGAGGGAAAATATGGTGTGGCATGTCCTATGACTCCACTCATGTATCAGGTTTGTAGTCAAAGACTTGCTTTTTAAAAAACATGTTAATCACCAAAATACTGCTGTAAAATTTCATCTGAGGAAATTATATATTTTAAGTCAATTTTGTTAACGTTAAAATGAAAGTAAGTACAATAGAATTTAATGCACAGTTACCTAAAACTATACAGATAATGGAAACAAAGGCCTTTTTTATAAAAGCAAGTATATATTAGGTATTTGTAATTAAGATTGTAGCACTGTTAATTACTTTTTAACTGTTTCTAAGGCCCTACACAACATCTTAGTCGCAAACGAATGTACATAGAAGACAATCTAAGTAATCCTGGTGAAGCAGAATTGGAAGAAGAAGAAGAAAGAGCAAACTTGCTTCCCAAGAAAGTGTCTAAAGGAGAAGGTGCAGATCATCACACTTGGAAAGGTAGGTAGAGCAAATGCCTATGTCAAAAGGCATTTATTTTTGAAAATGGTTTCTTAGATCTTGAGTGGTTCTACTCACAAAACAAATTCCTTTGTAAAGATAACTTTGTATAATCCAAGAAGGATAATGCTTTATCACAAAGTTCACTTCACCTGAATAATGTTATAGTAGGGGTCTTTTTACTCATAAATCTCCCTTATCATTCTATCACTGATTACCACAGACAAGTTTTACTAGAGTATGAATTTACTGATAGATGAGTGTGTCACTAAATACTTGGGTTAATAATGTAGTAGTTAAGAACTAGTTTTTTTTAAAAAATCAGTCCAAGTATGTTCTATTTTAATGTTACTGTTTCTGCCTTAATTCCCATGCTAGAAGGTTTTTTTAGTTAAGTCAAAATAATATTTTAAATGAAAAATAATAGTCTGTCTTTGATTTTATAATCCTTAGATTACATATAGAATCTAAAAATAAGATAGATTTGTTCTCAGCCTCATGACAAATAATGCTAAATTTATAACAATGCATATCTTAATTTTGGCTGATTGTCTTCATTTTTTAGTGTCTGAAAGTATATCTCCATTATCAACAAATGACTTTTGTATTCCTGGGGAGAACTGGGAAACTGAAATTTCAGGTATAGGGACGATGTGTGAGGAGTTCAATACAGAATTTAGGAGGAAAGTTCATGTGAGTTGTCATTCTTTAAATTATGATTTATATTTACACCCAATAACATGACAATATGGCACACTTTCTACTAGACTGTCAGTTTGACCCTTTGGCAACAAAACACTTCTTCGTGAACTCACCTTTCCTCATGTACTGGTGAAAAATTGGAATGATTCCTAGGCGAAAGCCTTATTATCTCATGAGCCCAGTTCCTTTTCTAAAATCTGTGCATTACTTGTATTCTTTCTTTTTCTATGGGTTCTCTTTGTCCTATTTTCCTTTTCAGTTTAACATTTTGAGTCTTCCGTGAATTTTCTTTTTTTTTTTCCTGAACGATTTTCTTTTCGTGCCTAGTCTTTTTAATACATTCTTTAATCTCCACAGCAGTGACTGCTTGTTGAGGGTACTATATTAAAGTATAGAGGATGAGGAGCCTCAGAGAAATCCATTTCACTTTGTTTCACCAGTTCTGTACTTACATATCCTTGGTTACTGAGGTTCCAACGAGGTGATGTTTACAAAAACACTTCATAAAATAATTTTTAATTATTATTGTTTTCTCCACCTATCTCTTTTTCTCACATGCCCATATTTAGAGTAGGCAGTTCTTTTTGCCCTCCTGTTAAGATATTTTTCTGCACAGGTTATCAGCCCTATCTCTTCTTTGCCTTTTTCATCTCTTCATGGGTAAAATCTGAAATTATTTAAGATTCTGTATATTTCTTTTGTTTTGATTTGATTTATCCCAGGTCAGTCTCATCTAAACAGAGAAGCCCTGATTCATATATTGTGTTACACATCTGTGACTAGCTGCGAATATATGTTTTTATGAAAAATGGTAATAAATAACTTTGAGTGTGACTCTTATGCTGTGTTCCTGAAGAGAATTATAATCACTAGCATTTTTGTAAATGTAGAATGTCATGTACTTATGAAAATAATTACCAATTCCAACCCTCACTCAGAGCCTTCCTGGTGGAACTAGGCCCTGCTCTGACGGAGCGTATTTATTAACACTTCAGTTGAGATCACTGAGTTTTTAATTTTTCACTTTTCTAAGTTCTTCTTAGGCATTTATATTTCATGGAAAAGGCTTTGGCCTTAATATAGTCTTGGTTAGATTATTATTTTGTAAAGATTTTTCAAGTTAAAAATGAGTATTTTTCAGATCCGCCACAAAATGATGGATTATTTTACTAAGCAGTCTTGGAAAACGGCTCAACAACATATAAAAACAGTGGACCATCAGATTCAGGAGTATAGGTCTGTGCTAAAAATCCCTTCTGAAATATTCTAAGTGCTGTGCTATAAGTGCTATCATGAAAAAAAAAAAAATCTCATTTTGTTTCTTTAATAGGATCAAAAAACTTGACAAATTCCAACTCATCATCATAGAGGAGCTGGAGAATTTTGAAAAAGATTCACAGTCTTTAAAAGATTTGGAGAAGGAATTTGTGGTTTGTGCTTTTAAGAGTTTAAAAATAATTTTAAAACCTCATTTTTAAAGAGCTGCACTCAGGAAAACTTCTGTTAACCTTCTGCTTGTAGACCACACCATAAATGTTTTTGTTTTTTAGAACGTAATTTAATCTTAGATTTTTAGTTAGTTTCATATACATACACTAAAAATACAGACTTAAGTTTATGATGCGGGGGAGGGATAAATTGGGAATTTGGGATTAACAGATACACACTACTATATATAAACTACTATATATAAAATGGATTAACAACAAAGACCTACTATATAGCACAGGGAACTATATTCAATATCTTGTAAGAATCTGAAAAAGAATATATATATACGTATGTATAACTGAATCACTTTGCTGTACATCTGAAACAATCAACTATACTTCAGTAAATATATCTATAAAGTTTATGATGAATACCTCTGATAATAAAGGAGAAAGTCTGAAAGAGTTTGCTTTCAATTTTTTTTTTAGCCGAAAGAGTACAGGACATCTGCAATATTCTTAGCATATAGCCAAGTTTTTAGGAATAATATAAATATAGTAAATTCTGCTAAGTTTTAATTTTTAGTCATAATTATACTATAATCAGTTTTGTATTTTGAAATTTAGGGCTTTTGGGAAAAGGTATTTCAGAAGTTCAGTGCCTATCATAAAAGTGAACAGCAGAGGTTAGTATGACATTCTTAATGATTAGAATCTATAACGTTAGATTTTATTATAATAGTTTAAAATTAAAATTATATATACTATATTATAGCAATTTAATTTGTTAACTAAAATACAAAGGTAACTTTCATTATTTTATTTGTTAGACTTCACCTTTTAAAAGCTTCATTGGAAAAGAATGTCTTCTACAACACTGATTATGAAGAAACTATTTTTACATCTGAGGTATAAATTTTATATTTTTATATATAATCTCAATATTAGTCTTACTTGTCTTTTTGCTGTGAAAATTTTATAGTAAATTTCATGGGGGAAATTATTTATTCACAGATGTGTTTGATGAAAGAAAACATGAAAATGCTGCAAGACAGACTTCTTAAGGAAATGGTAAATCAGCTATCTAGTTTGGGTTTTTCAAATGGAATGATCAGTCATGCTTTTATATATTTAAATGGGAAATTCTTCCACAGGTTTTTCTTCTTTCTTTTTGGATTGAGAGAAGCCAGTTTTAGCCCCACTGGGGTTTAGTTCTTTAAGTTTTTAAAATTAAAATGGGAGCAAATTTACAGTAGAAAAATAGGGGTGATTTAAATAATGAGTCCGTCTCCTGAGGAAGAAAAGATGGATTTAGAAATTTAAAAATAAGCTAGAAGCATGATTTCTTTGTATGCATCCAAGTACGATGCACTGCAACAGTCCTGATGTGTCTTCTGAAGTCCTGTGTCAGGCAGAACTACCCAGAAAGAACTATTGTCTACTTGGACAAGACTTCATTTCCTTACATTTGGGGATTAAAGTAGCTGGCTTTCCAAAGGTCTAGTAGACCAGCAACTGCAATCAGGGGTTGGGGAGGGGGGGAAGGTGTCTAAAGGTACTTCTCCAAGTGAACATGCCTTTGGTGTTTTCTCAAAGGTGGAGGCATTTCTATATGTATTTTAGTACTAATCTTTGATACAGGACATTTTAATACACTTTTATTGAATTTTAAGAGAACCAGTATGCTGATATAGAGCAGAGGGTCAGGATGTGTGGCTAAGCCAGTTCAGCTTAAAGCACATAAGCTAAGTAACTAGACTGACTCTTGCTGAAGTTCTTCTCCAGACTATAGATTTAATATTTATTTAATATTTAAAGGAAGAAAGTAAAAAATAAATTTCATTGATTTGGGGTTTAAAAGATGAGGTCTTCTCGCAACTGATCATCTAAATTCATCTAAAATATCAGTAATAAGCACATAATTCTGTAGATATCTAGGAACGGACCCTGGTGAACTGGATAGAATGAACACTGATACATAATATCTTTATTCATAATATCTAATATCTTGATTTTTTTTTACTGTTTTATTAGATTTTAAAGTTTCACTGTAAAACTACCGAAGTGTGATTTTTTTTTTTTCTTGGCCATAGCAAGAAGAGCAGCTTCTTAATGTACGCAGAGGATTGATGTCATTATTCATGGCTCATGAAAGAAACAATGTGTGATGTCTAGTTGTTATCAACAAGTTTTATCCAGTTATTCCTTTGTGTGTATAGCTGGGGAATACCAGAGTAGCTCTACAAAGAAAATACATGTCACCCAGGCAAGAGTACCTTTGTAGGAACCTCTGAATTCAAAGAAATGTCCTCTAATGGATGAGAAAGAACCTACAGTCACTATAACATGACTCTTGAGACCCAAAGACTTTTGTCTGTACAAAACTATTTTTTTTAGAAAGCTTTGGGAAACCAATCAGTAAAAGAAATTGGCTTGTTTTTATAGTAATATTTGCATGAGACAAATATTGCCAAGTTAAACTATACTCAAACTAATAAACTAAGATTATCATATAAAATATATTTTAAAAGTCTGAATTAAATAAATAATTATTAAAATCTACTAGTTCAGAATATACTACAAGTAATAAAAATTTAGTGATGCATAGAAGGGGGAGGAGTCTGAGTTAAAAGGCTTCCCTGAGTGTAAATCAGTACTTTCAGCACACTGTTGGAGAGTATATTTATTCAGTTATGGCTCCATTGTATTAGAAGGCACTAACTAGCCTAAAATAGTTAACATATCTATCTAGAATTTAAATGGTATTAACTCGCAGCAGGCTGTTCTGACAAGTACTTTTTAAGCCCTAGTGTTCATTGTAATAATATATTTTGCTAGATTAATGTATAAAAATGAATATACACTTAATTATATAATAAAGTTGAAATAAATGCTGTCACTGGGATTTTATACAATTATTTTACTTTATAAGTCATTTTCCTGTTTTATGAACATTGGATCAAGCAAAATATCCTCCAATCAATCAGACATCTGAAGTGTACCACCACGCAGCCTCACTCACTGTCGCACTTACCTGCTTCATGGTAGCAGAGTATTTGGTTATTTAAATACAGCGGTACAGGCTGCTTAGTCTAGATAAGCAAAGGAAAACCCTTCACATCTTAGCTTTATCCCATTGCTAGCATCAGCTAAGATTTACTGATTGATTGATACGGTAGCAGGGATTCTATGTCAAGAAACAGTGACAGGTCTGCTGTAATATTAACTACTACTCAGGAGTTGAAACTCCATGTTGCCCTGTGAGACTTCTTTAGAATCAATCCCATCGTGACACACATCCTTGTTTGCCTCATCCTTGGCCAGACTTCCAGGACTCCTAAATAATACATTATACTAATTCCTATACTGTGCTGTATGTGTAATCCTACCGAGGTTCCTACTTCCTCCCAGCTTTTTAAACCGTTCTGCTGTGACCCTGTCATGACCATAGTTGTGCCCTGAATCTCAACTTCAAACATCAGCACCCCAGCCTGCTTTCTAGAGTAGTCCCAGGCTGTCTACTCCACCACTCTTTTGCTATGCCTGTTAGTTACCCTTCTTGTCCGTCCTTCTTTCCTTACCGATTCTAGAGTCCTTAGTCCAAAGTAAGTCTCTTGCCCTCTCTCCTCTCCTCAACTTTATCCACTAGTTCATACCCCTCATTCCACAACCTGAACATCACTTGAGAAGTATAATCAAGGTTTAAATTTATGACTACATATTTCTTTTTTTTTTTTTTTTTTTTTTTGCGGTACGCGGGCCTCTCACTGTTGTGGCCTCTCCCGTTGTGGAGCACAGGCTCCGGACGCGCAGGCTCAGCAGCCATGGCTCACAGGCCCAGCCGCTCCACAGCATGCGGGATCTTCCCAGACCGGGGCACGAACCCGTGTCCCCTGCATCAGCAGGCAGACTCTCCACCACTGCGCCACCAGGGAAGCCCTATGACTACATATTTCAAGTGGCTACACAGCATTGCTCAGTAATCCTTATTCTGCCCTGTTCAACTGTCTTCACCGTGTTTCCAGAGTATTACTGTGTATCAGTACCTCCTTAATTCTTTACCTTTTAGGGGATGGCCTTACCTCATACTTTCCTCATCTCTTCTCCCTAAAATCTAACATGTTACCTGCATCAATACTGGCATTTCTGATTTCTCACATGTTCCAATGGCAGAATAGCCTCATTATTTCAGGACAATCTAATACCCCTGGCTAGTGCTCTGAATCCTGTTGTCTGACTTCTCTCTACTGGTGTGTATAGCCCACACTTATTTTTATTTATTTATTTTTTTTAAAAAGGACTTTGACAAGTTCCTCTTTAACTGCTGCCCTCCCCATGTAATCCTCTACTCACCCTCACACAGAACGTATCAAAAGAATTTTCGCGAGTTACTATCTCAACACACTTCTTATTTGCCCCTTACCTACCTCCCCTCAGTCCAGCTTCTGTCCCTGCAATTTCACTGAGACAGCTTTTATCAAAATCACCAGTTATTTTACCAAATCTTATCTCTGTGTACTTCTCACGCAGCTTCTCAGTGCCATTCCACAGTTAAAAACCCCCTTGGCTGGCACATATTTTCCACTCTTTCTTGGCTTATTTCTGGCTTCCCTTAATAGGGGGCTCAATCCTAGTCTATCACTTCAATCTATACCTTCTCCTTAGGTAATTTCATCTTTGTATTGATGACTTCCAAATGTAGAAACATGCTGACCTTCACTTTGGACATCAGAATGTCATATACACTGCTTTATTGATAGTTTTAATAAACATCTCAATTCTCCAAACAACTCGATTTCTCTCTCAGCAGCAGTCCCTCTCACCACCAGAGAAAAGAAAAAATAAACCTGTCCTTCCATCTCAGTAAATGTCACTTTTATCCACCCAACTATTCAAGCCAAAACCTAAAAGTAATTCCTGATTGCTCCGTTTCTTTTGGCCGGTTAATCAACAAGTCCTGCAGATTGTACTGCCAAAATATGTTCTACATATGTATACTTTCTGTCACTTCCACTGTCACTACCTTTGACGGTGTCAACATCATTTCTCACATAGACAATTTCAACAGCCTCCTAAATTGCTTTCCAGCGTTCATACTTGCCTTTTTACAACCCGTCATGCACTTAGCAGCCAATATGTTCTTGCTAAATCATACATCATACTATGCTTCTGACTCCGTATGTAAAACTCTACAGTGAAAATACATTCTTAACCAATGGGTCAAAGAAGAAAGGAAATTTCACAAAGGAAATTAGAAAATACTTGGGGACAAATGAAAATGCAACATATTCAAAGCAGTGCTCAGAGAAATTTACAGCTGTACATTTATATACATTAAAAATGAAGAAAGATCTCAAATTAATAACCTAACTTTACAACTTTAAAGAACTAGGAAAAGAGCAAACTACACCCAAAGCTGTCGGAAGGAAGGAAATAATAGATATTAGAGTTTTTTAAAAAAGAATAGAAAACAGAAAATAAATAAAACCAAAAGTTGATTCTTTGAAAGTCCTTCGTTAAGTCTTAGTGATGCAAACACAGCTGAGTGGGTCTTTTATCTCCTGCCAGGACCCTGACTGACACCCCAGATGACACAGAGCCTGCCTGCCCTGCCCACTTTTCTCTCCTCACAGCCTCCTTAGGGAGACTGAGCTATTATGTCCATCCCACACATCATGACTCTTCCTTTGCCAGGCTCAGGCCCCCTCCTCCCTCTCAGAACCATCTTTGCCAGTCTTATGGCTAATAAAGACCTGGGTTTTACCTGCTCCTCTCCTCCCTCTGCCCTCGCTCCAAGAGATGAGACAGATCACTTCTCAGTCAGCAAGTAGGCGACAACCCGTGGGCACATACATGGTGGGAGGCATAGGCATGGCTCCGAGCTGGCTGCCTTCCCTTCACTCACCCCCAGGGCTCCAACCAGGAGTCCTGTCTGGAAGCTGGAACTGGCCAAGGGCCACTTGAGTGGGACAGGGAGAAGAAAAGGAAGGCCCGGGGTGAGGAGAGGGAGGTACTTGCTCTGAGACTGGGTCCTCTCTAGACCTTTGCCCTCTTCCCCCACCATCGCCTCCCTTTGGTTGAACAGCCCTGAACCATGGGGTCAATATTGTCAGCAGCCCAAGGCCGAGTTTGCACAAAACCCATGTGTCCTTTGGGAAACGTGATGTCAGTGTTCGCTCAGCGTATAACCCCCTCCTATCTAGGTCTGAGGTCCTTGGAAATGGAACCCTAAAAGGAGAAAATCTGGAAGACACCTCCTGGAGTACTGCAAATCTGAGCCATGGGGCTTCATGAGCAAACTCATGGAAGTTATCCCAACTTTGACTTGAGGAAGTCATCTAAGCAGAGAATCTAAGGAAGTCTTTTGGTGGCTCTGCCTCCCCCCGCTTCCACCGCTGTCTCCCACCCCCAATTCCCCCCTCCCCCAGATCTAACCTCCCTCCCTCCCTCCAACTACAGCTTCAGTCCCCAGGGCCAAGACTAAGATGAGAAGTGAGGCACTTGCCTTGGGGGCAGAATTTTAAGGGGATGCCAGAAAAATTCATCAGTCAAGATAAATAATATCTTAATGCAATATTTTAAGAAATCAAAATCAATGCCAAAAATCCAAGATGAACAAAATAGCAAATTTTAAAATAAACTAAATTTAGAAAGGGGGAAAAAAGCTGATTCTTTGAAAAGATCAAGAAAATTCATAAAACATTAGTTAGATTGCCTAAGAGCAACAGAAGACTAAACTTTCTAAAATCAGAAATGAAAATTGGGAATATTACTACTGACCTTACAAAAACAGGATTACAAGAGAATTATGAACGACTGTATGCCAACAAATTAGACAGCTTGTATGAAATGGATGAATTCTTAGAAATACTAACCACCAAAACTGACTCAAGAAGAAACAGAAAATCTGAACAGACTTACAAGTAAAGAGATTTAATCAGTAATCAAAAACCTCCCAGCAAAGAATTCTACCGAACATTTAAAGAAGAATACCAGTCCTTCTCAAATGCTTCCAGAAAACAGAAGAGGGAACATTCCTAACTCATTCTATGAGGCCAGCAATACCTTGCTACCAAAGTCAGATAAAGACGTCACAAGAAAATTACAGACCAATATCCCTAATGAATATAAATGTAAAATCTTCAACGAAATACTAGCGAACTGAATCCAGAAGCATATTAAAAGGAGTATATTTAATGAAGGAGTTGAAAGATCTGAACACTGAAAACTACAAAACATGATTGAAAGAAAGAAGACCTAAGTAAGTAGAAAAGACATCCCATGGTCATCCCATCCGACTGCAAGACTTAACACTGTTAAATGGCAATACTCCCTGAAGCAGTCTACACATTTAATGCAATCCCTATCAAAATTCCAAGCCCTTCCTGCAGAAATGAAAAAGCCAATCCTAAAAATCACACGGAAATGGAAGGGACCCAACATAGCAAAACGCTGATAAGAGAATGATAAAGTTGGAGGACTCACAGTTCCCAATTTCATACTTACTACAAAGCTAAATTAAAACAATATGGTACCTACAGAAGGATAGACATAACAGAGCAATGAAATAGAATTGAGAGTCTAGCAAAAAACCTATTCTTCTATGGTCAGTTGAGTTTCAAGGTGGTGCCTTGAAACCTTGGCAAGGGTGCCAAGACCATTTGGTGGAGAAATAATAGTCTCTTCAACCAATGGTTATGGGACAACTGGATAGCCACATGCCAAACAATAAAACTGGACTCATCCACCTCACCTTATACCATATATAAAAATTAACATTAAATGGATCAAAAACCTAAAAGTAAGAGCTAAAACTATAAAACCCGTAGGAAAAAAACAGTAAATCTTCATGACCTTGGATTTGGCAATGGATTCTTAGATATGACACCAAAAACACCAGCAACAGAAAAAAAATGTAATTTGGACCTCATCAAAATATTTTTTTAAAAAAGGACTTTTGTGCATCAAAGAATACTTTCATGAAAGGAAAAAAGAACAACCTACAGAATGGGAGAAAATATTTGCAAATCATATATCTCATTAGGGTCTAGTATCCAAAATATACAAAAAATACTTACAGCTCAACAACAAAGTGACAGTCTGATTAAAATATATGGGCAAAGGACTGTGGATAAACAGTTCTCCAGAGAAAACATACCAATGTCCAACAAACACATGAACATATACTGAGCATCATTAGTCATTAGGAAAATGGAAGTCAAAACCATAATGAGATCCCAACTTTATACCCGCTAGGATGGTTAGAATCAAAAAAACAGAAAGTAAGTGTTGGCAAGGATGTGCAGGAATTGGAACCCTTGCGCATTTCTGGGGGAATGTAGAATAATGCAGCCACTCTGGAAAACAATTTGGTGGTTCCTCAAAAAGTTAAGCAAGGGGGCTTCCCTGGTGGTGCAGTGGTTAAGAATCCGCCTGCCAATTCAGGGGACACCGGTTCGATCCCTGGTCTGGGAAGATCCCAGATGCCACGGAGCAACTAAGCCCATGCGCCACAACTACTGAGCCTGCGCTCTAGAGCCTGTGAGCCACAACTACTGAGCCTGGGCGCCACAACTACTGAAGCCCGCATGCCTAGGGCCTGTGCTCTGCAACAAGAGAAGCTACTGCAATGAGAAGCCCGCGCATCGCAACAAAGAGTAGCCCCTGGCTCGCCGCAACTAGAGAAAGCCCGTGCACAGCAACGAAGAAGCCAGTGCAGCCAAAAATAAAATAAATTTTTTTAAAAAAGAAAAATTGTACAATTAAAAAAAAATTAGACAAGGAATTATCATATGACTCAGCAATTCCACTCTTAGTTATATACCCAAAAGGATTGAAAACAGATACTTAACAAATACTTTTGTAAAAGAATGTCCACAATAGCACTATTCACAATAGCTAAAAGGTGGAAACAGCCCAAATGGCCATCAGATAAACAAACATGTAGTAAATCTATGCAATGGAATATTTTTCAGCCGTAAGAGGAAGGAAGTATTGATTAATGTTACAGTGTGAATGAATCTCAAAAGCATTAGGCTAAGTGAAAGAAAATAGACACAAAAGGTCACATATAATTCAATTTACATGTAATATCCAGGAATTATAAATTCATAGAATCAGAAAGCAGGTTAGCGTTTGGTAAGGGGAGAACGAGGAGTAGCTACCTAAAGGGCATGGGGTCTTCTTCGGGTGTGATGAAAATGTTCTGGAACTAGACAGAAGTGGTGCCCATATGACTTTGTGAATGTATTAAATGCCATTGAACTGTATTCTTTAACACTTAGTTTCATGTTATCTCCTTTTCACCTGAATTAAAAAACAACAACAAAGAACCTCTCCAGAGGTTTTCTGTGCCCGTAAAACCCAACCTTTATATCATGGCCTAAAAGGCCATACACGAGCTAGCCTCAGCCCCTTTCTTCACTCTCATTTCCTACTCCTTTCTTCTTGTACAGTATACTTCAAAAATTCTGTGGGGACAGGAACCTTGTCTACCTTGTTCATCACTATTTCCAGAATCTAAAAAGAGTGCCTGGAAAAGCAGGCTTGCACAGTGTGAATAAGTGAGTGAACAGATATAGTGTTTCTAGGGAGGAATTTGCTAAGTACAGAGAGGGCCAATGTGCCTCCTAAAACTCTTCAGATCCTCAAATCCCGTATAATGTTGGTATTTCTATTAAAACTGATAAAGTATTAGTCAACCAGCCATATGCGCATCTATTATGTGACATGTACTGTGCTCAGCTCTATATACAAAGGTAAGAAATGAACCCTCTCCTTGTACTTAAAAATGGTATCTATCTGTTTTTAAAGCAGTCATGTAGAATCATATGGATTTCTTTTTTATTGGCACCTTTGAAGAATTGTGTAGGCAAATCAGAGGTACACAGGCTGCATTACCAAAGACGATGTCATATTTGTAATGGTTAGTTTCCGTTTTTTAAAAACATATTAGGTCAAGGGGCTTCCCTGGTGGCGCAGTGGTTGAGAGTCCGCCTACCGATGCAGGGGACACGGGTTCGTGCCCCGGTCCGGGAGGATCCCACATGCCGCGGAGCGGCTGGGCCCGTGAGCCATGGCCGCTGAGCCTGTGCGTCCAGAGCCTGTGCTCCGCAACAGGAGAGGCCACAACAGTGAGGGGCCCGCGTACCGCAAAAAACAAAACAAAAAATCAAACAAAAAAACATATTAGGTCAAAAGAGCCCATGGAAATATTCTAAAACAACATCTAGAGGGAAATAATATTTTTTTCAGGAATACAAATGTGTTGAATGAGATCTATATGTTGTAGTATCTTGAACTGTAGATAATATAATTTTGGTTTATGCTGTGATAGCAATAATTTGAAATAAACGGAAGTTGGAGCAGTGTGTTTCACTGTCACACTAATGACACATGTGCCTTTAATACCAACAGGGCCTGTGTTAGTTTTACCTAACTTGATGTGCATTCTGCGCACGTCAAATAACTACTGTCAGTGTGAGCTTATGGGTCTGAAATTTGTAACAGATTTATTAAAATTTCAAGCTTATTTAGAAACAAAATTAACTGTTCTGTGTAATTCAACATTTTCTATTATATATTTATTTAAAAGTTAAAAAAAGTTTTTAGACCAGGAGTAGGCAAACTCTTTTTTAAAGGGCTATACAGTAAATGTTTTAGGTCAAAAAGGTAAATTTGAGAGTATCATGCAGGTACCTGTTTAAACATGTCAAATGTAACCTTTTAAAAATGTAACAATTCTGGGGCAGGAGACGTTAAGGCTGCTGCTGCCGCCACCAACGGGCCTGTGTGCGAGCACAGGTCACTATCCACACCCCTCTTCCAGGGAGCCTGTGCAGCCCGCCACTGCCAGGTTCCCGGGATCCAGGGACAACTTCCCCGGGAGAACGCACAGCAGGCCTCAGGCTGGTGCAACGTCACGCCGGCCTCTACCGCCGCAGGCCCGCCCCGCACGCCGTGCCCCTCCCTCCCCCCGGCCTGAGTGCGCCAGAGCCCCCGAATCAGCGGTTCCTTTAACCCCGTCCTGTGTGAGCAAAAACAGACGCCCTCCAGCGACGTACACGCAGAGAGGGGCCAAATCCAAACCTGAGCCGCTGGGAGCTGTGAGAACAAAGAAGAGAAAGGGAAATCTCTCCCAGCAGCCTCAGAAGCAGCGGATTAAAGCTCCACAATCAACTTGATGTACCCTGCATCTGTGGAATACATAAGTAGACAACGGATCATCCCAAACTGAGGAGGTGGACTTTGAGAGCAAGATCTATGACTTTTTCCCCTTTTCCTTTTTCCGTGTGGATGAAAGGCTCTTGGAGCTGCAGCCAGGAGTCAGTGCTGTGCCTCTGAGGTGGGAGAGCCAACTTCAGGACACTGGTCAACAAGAGACCTCCCAGCTCCACATCATACATAATATCAAACAGGGAAAATCTCCCAGAGATCTCCATCTGAACACCAGCACCCAGCTTCACTCAACGACCAGCAAGCTACAGTGCTGGACAACCTATGCCAAACAACTAGCAAGACAGAAACACAACCCCACCCATTAGCAGAGAGGCTGCCTAAAATCATAATAAGTCCACAGACACCCCAAAACACACCACCAGCCGTGGACCTGCCCACTAGAGAGACAAGATCCAGCCTCATCCACCGGAACACAGGCACTAGTCCCCTCCACCAGAAAGCCTACACAACCCACTGAACCAACCTTAGCCACTGGGAACAGACATCAAAAACAACGGGAACTATGAACCTGCAGCCTGCAAAAAGGAGACCCCAAACACAGTAAGATAAACAAAATGAGAAGACAGAAAAACACACAGCAGATGAAGGAGCAAGATAAAAACGCACCAGACCTAACAAATGAAGAGGAAATAGGCAGTCTACCTGAAAAAGAATTCAGAATAATGATAGTAAAGATGATCCAAAATCTTGGATATAGAATGGACAAAATGCAAGAAACAGTTAACAAGGACCTAGAAGAACTAAAGATGAAACAAACAATGATGAACAACACAATAAATGAAATGAAAAAGACTCTAGATGGGATCAATAGCAGAATAACTGAGGCGGAAGAACGGGTAAGTGACCTGGAAGATAAAATAGTGGAAATAACTACTGCAGAGCAGAATAAAGAAAAAAGAATGAGAAGAACTGAGGACAGTCTCAGAGACCTCGGGGACATTAAACGCACCAACATTCGAATTATAGGGGTTCCAGAAGAAGAAGAGAAAAAGAAAGGGACGGAGAAAATATTTGAAGAGATTATAGTTGAAAACTTCCCTAATATGGGAAAGGAAATAGTTAATCAAGTCCAGGAAGCACAGAGAGTCCCATACAGGATAAATCCAAGGAGAAATATGCCAAGACACATATTAATCAAACTGTCAAAAATTAAATACAAAGAAAGCATATTAAAAGCAGCAAGGGAAAAACAACAAATAACACACAAGGGAATCCCCATAAGGTTAACAGCTGATCTTTCAGCAGAAACTCTGCAAGCCAGAAGGGACTGGCAGGACATACTGAAAGTGATGAAGGAGAAAGACCTGCAACCAAGATTACTCTACCCAGCAAGGATATCATTCAGATTTGATGGAGAAATTAAAGCCGTTACAGACAAGCAAAAGCTGAGAGAGTTCAACACCACCAAACCAGCTTTACAACAAATACTAAAGGAACTTCTCAAGGCAAGAAACACAACAGAAGGAAAAGACCTATAATAACGAACCCAAAAGAATTTATAAAATGGGAATAGGAACATACATATCGATAATTACCTTAAATGTAAATGGACTAAATGCTCCCACCAAAAGACACAGATTGCCTGAATGGATACAAAAACAAGACCCATATATATGCTGTCTACAGGAGACCCACTTCAGACCTAGAGACACATACAGACTGAAAGTAAGGGGATGGAAACAGATATTCCATGCAAATGGAAACCAAAAGAAAGCTGGAGTAGCAATTCTCATATCAGACAAAATAGACTTGAAAATAAAGACTATTAGAAGAGACAAAGAAGGACACTACATAATGATCAAGGGATTGATCCAAGAAGAATATATAACAATTGTAAATATTTATGCACCCAACATAGGAGCACCTCAATACATAAGGCAAATACTAACAGCCATAAAAGGGGAAATCGACAGTAACACATTCATAGTAGGGGACTTTAACACCCCACTTTCACCAATGGACACATCATCCAAAATGAAAATAAATAAGGAAACACAAGCTTTAAATGATACATTAAACAAGATGGACTTAATTGATATTTACAGGACACTCCATCCAAAAACAGAATACACATTTTTCTCAAGTGCTCATGGAACATTCTCCAGGATAGATCATATCTTGGGTCACAAATCAAGCCTTGGTAAATTTAAGAAAATTGAAATTGTATCAAGTATCTTTTCCGACCACAATGCCATGAGACTAGATATCAATTACAGGAAAAGATCTGTAAACAATACAAACACATGGGGGCTAAACAATACACTACTTAATAACGGAGTGATCACTGAAGAAATCAAAGAGGAAATTAAAAAATACCTAGAAACAAATGACAATGGAGACACGACGACCGAAAACCTATGGGATGCAGCAAAAGCAGTTCTAAGAGGGAAGTTTATAGCAATACAAGCCCACCTTAAGAAGCAGAAAACATCTCGAATAAACAACCTGACCTTGCACCTAAAGCAATTAGAGAAAGAAGAACAATAAAACCCCAAAGTTAGCAGAAGGAAAGAAATCATAAAAATCAGATCAGAAAGAAATGAAAAAGAAATGAAGGAAACGATAGCAAAGATCAATAAAAACTAAAAGCTGGTTCTTTGAGAAGAAAAACAAAATAGATAAACCACTAGCCATACATGTCAAGAAAAAAAGGGAGAGACTCAATAGAATTAGAAATGAAAAAGGAGAAGTAACAACTGACACTGCAGAAATACAAAAGATCGTGAGAGATTACTACAAGCAACTCTATGCCAATAAAATGGACAACCTGGAAGAAATGGACAAATTCTTAGAAATGCACAACCTGCCAAGACTGAATCAGGAAGAAATAGAAAATATGAACAGACCAATCACAAGCACTGAAATTGAAACTGTGATTAAAAATCGTCCAACAAACAAAATCCCTGGACCAGATGGCTTCACAGGCGAATTCTATCAAACATTTAGAGAGGAGCTAACACCTATCCTTCTCAAACTCTTCCAAAATATAGCAGAGGGAGGAACACTCCCAAATTCCTTCTACGAGGCCTCCATCACCTTGATACCAAAACCAGACAAGGATGTCACAAAGAAAGAAAACTACAGGCCAATATCACTGATGAACATAGATGCAAAAATCCTCAACAAAATACTAGCAAATAGAATCCAACAGCACATTAAAAGGATCATACACCATGATCAAGTGGGGTTTATTCCAGGAATGCAAGGATTCTTCAATATACGCAAATCAATCAATGTGATACACCATATTAACAAACTGAAGGAGAAAAACCATATGATCATCTCAATAGATGCAGAGAAAGCTTTCGACAAAATTCAACACCCATTTATGATAAAAACCCTGCAGAAAGTAGGCATACGGGAACTTTCCTCAACATAATAAAGGCCATATATGACAAGCCCACAGCCAACATCATCCTCAATGGTGAAAAACTGAAAGCATTTTCACTAAGATCAGGAACAAGACAAGGTTGCCCACTCTCACCACTCTTATTCGACATAGTTTTGGAAGTTTTAGCCACAGCAATCTGCCACAGCAATCAGGAAATAAAAGGAATCCAAATCGGAAAAGAAGAAGTAAAGCTGTCACTGTTTGCAGATGACATGCTACTGTACATAGAGAATCCTAAAGATGCTACCAGAAAACTACTAGAGCTAATCAATGAATTTGGTAAAGTAGCAGGATACAAAATTAATGCACAGAAATCTCTGGCATTCCTACACACTAATGATGAAAAATCTGAAAGTGAAATCAAGGAAACACTCCCATTTACCACTGCAACAAAAAGAATAAAATATCTAGGAATAAACCTACCTAAGGAGACAAAAGACCTGTATGCAGAAAATTATAAGACACTGATGAAAGCAATTAAAGATGATACAAATAGATGGAGAGACATACCATGTTCTTGGATTGGAAGAATCAGCATTGTGAAAATGACTCTACAACCCAAAGCAATCTATAGATTCAGTGCAATCCCTATCAAACTACCACTGGCATTTTTCACAGAACTAGAACAAAAAAATTCACAATTTGTATGGAAACACGAAAGACCCCGAATAGCCAAAGCAATCTTGAGAATGAAAAACGGAGCTGGAGGAATCAGGCTCCCTGACTTCAGACTATACTACAAAGCTACAGTAATCAAGACAGTATGGTACTGGCACAAAAACAGAAAGACAGGTCAATGGAACAGGATAGAAAGCCCAGAGATAAACCCACGCACATATGGTCACCTTATCTTTGATAAAGGAGGCAGGAGTGTACAGTGGAGAAAGGACAGCCTCTTCAATAAGTGGTGCTGGGAAAACTGGACAGGTACATGTAAAAGTATGAGATTAGATCACTCCCTAACACCATACACAAAAATAAGCTCAAAATGGATTAAAGACCTAAATGTAAGGCCAGAAACTATCAAACTCTTAGAGGAAAACATAGGCAGGACACTCTATGACGTAAATCACAGCAAGATCCCTTTTGACCCACCTCCTAGAGAAATGGAAATAAAAACAAAAATAAACAAATGGGACCTAATGAAACTTCAAAGCTTTTGCACAGCAAAGGAAACCATAAACAAGACCAAAAGACAACCCTCAGAATGGGAGAAAATATTTGCAAATGAAGCAACTGATAAAGGATTAATCTCCACAATTTACAAGCAGCTCATGCAGCTCAATATCAAAAAAACAAACAACCCAATCCAAAAATGGGCAGAAGACCTAAATAGACATTTCTCCAAAGAAGATACACAGACTGCCAACAAACACATGAAAGAATGCTCAACATCATTAATCATTGGAGAAATACAGATCAAAACTACAATGAGGTATCACCTCACAGCAGTCAGAATGGCCATCATCAACAAATCTAGAAACAATAAATGCTGGAGAGGGTGTGGAGTAAAGGGAACACTCTTGCACTGCTGGTGGGAATGTGAATTGGTTCAGCCACTATGGAGAACAGTATGGAGGTTCCTTAAAAAACTACAAATAGAACTACCATATGACCCAGCAATCCCACTACTGGGCTCATACCCTGAGAAAACCAAAATTCAAAAAGAGTCATGTACCAAAATGTCCACTGCAGCTCTATTTACAATAGCCAGGAGATGGATACAACCTAAGTGTCCATCATCGGATGAATGGATAAAGAAGATGTGGCACATATATACAATGGAACATTACTCAGCCATAAAAAGAAACGAAGTTGAGCTATTTGTAATGAGGTGGATAGACCTAGAGTCTGTCATACAGAGTGAAGTAAGTCAGAAAGAGAAAGACAAACAGCATATGCTAACACATATATATGGAATTTAAGAAAAAAAAATGTCATGAAGAACCTAGGGGTAAGACAGGAATAAAGACACAGACCTACTGGAGAACGGACTTGAGGATACGGGGAGCGGGAAGGGTGAGCTGTGACAGGGCGAGAGAGAGGCATGGACATATATACACTAACAAATGTAAGGTAGATAGCTAGTGGGAAGCAGCCGCATGGCACAGGGATATCGGCTCGGTGCTTTGTGACCGCCTGGAGGAGTGGGATAGGGAGGGTGAGAGGGAGGGAGACGCAAGAGGGAAGAGATATGGGAACATATGTATATGTATAACTGATTCACTTTGTTATAAAGCAGAAACTAACACACCATTGTAAAGCAATTATACCCCAATAAAGATGTTAAAAAAAACCCCACAAAAATAAATACACAGACACACACACACAAAGAAAGAACCAGTACAACTCAGATGAGCCAACAATAAGACATTTGCACGGAAAATTAATGTCACAATGTTGTACAAATACACAACTCCTTGAATGCCTAAAGTGAAAAAGACTGAGAATGTCAAGTGCTAGCATGGATATGGAATAATGGAACTCTCATTCATTGTTAATGGGAATGCAAGGTGGTGCAGCCACCTTGGAAAACAATTTAACACGTATTAAAAACTTAAACATATATTTAGCACATATCCCAGAAATCCCACTCCTAGATAATAAAAAAAAAAAAAAAAGTAACAATTCTTAGCTTGCAGACCATTAAAAAAAAAAAAAAAAGGCAGATTTGGTCTGTGGGCTGTAGTCTGCAAGACCCCTAGTTTAGAAGAAACATTTTGAAGATCTCTCTGTTTTTTACTACAAAATTTATTCCTCAATTTATCTTACTATAGTGATTTAAATCAATTTTGCATTAGTAGATGTTAATGATTATGTTAAATAACTAATATAGCTAACATTTCTTGATTTTCCTATTTCAAACATACTAAAAAATAAATAAGCATTGTTGCTAATGACTTATACGTCTTACCTGGATCACAATTTAACACGATGTTGGTGCAGGTTTACGACACTTCAATTAAGTGGAGCTGTGCAATGGTTAACTGTTCCAGAAGAACACATGGGAAGGGTCACGGAAGAGAGAAAAAATTTTGCAGCATTAGTACAGCCAGGCAGAAACTTAAATACTAAACTCTACAGACATCACTACAGAGACTTAAATGCCACCCAATCCTGATACCATAGATGCCCAGCACATCCTTGAGGGGGCAGTAGACTGTGGTTTTCGTCTAGCATTTAATTCTTCCTTAAACTGGCAGTCTAGGGTGACGAATTCCGCTGTCTCTCACCTCAGGGCCTAGGGTGAAGCTCTCCAAGTTGCTAGAGATATTTCTTCAGCCATTCCATCAGCACCACCTAATAACAGTTAACCCAGTCACAGTTATCATACGTGAGTTCATATTTATATCTAGGTTCATTAACATATTGAATTAAAATGTAAGCATGGAAGAATCATAAGTGCTATGAATAAACACCTAAAATAGAAGTCTGAGCAATGTAAAAATTGGAGCAAACTGTTAGGTCCGTCCTGACAGGAAGGACCTGAAGTCAGTTTGACTTTCCGTAGGTTCAGCTGTTTATGAGCATCTTCTGAGATGTTTCTTTCACGTGAAAAACTCTGAAAAAAAATTCTGGAAAAAAAACTGGGTAAATGGGTATTGGAATAATGTGGGACTAGTAATTTTAACAGTATAATTAGAATTTTGCATTTCTGCACTTTGCTATTGAAGAACTGTGGATATGTAGCTAAAAACTGACTTTCAAACTTCCAATATATATTAGAATAAATTTAGAGTTGTAATTACCATATATTTCCACACGGTGGACCTCTTGATGTTAGGTGTTTTTTAATCCATTTCAGTTGTCCAAAAATTACATAATATAATTTTAAAGCCCCTTTAAAATTCTTAAAATGTACTTTTTTTACAAAGTCATACAACGTACTGTTCTCCCTGTCATACTGGCTTAAAACTTGACACTTCGAAACGCGATTCAATTTCCTGTCACGAAATTACCAGTTAAGTTTTTAAAGTCTTTTAAACTCCTTAAAAGCAATTTCTTTAATGACTTAATTTTGTTTACTTTAACAGTCATTTTATTTTGTTAAAATAAAAATAAGTTATAAAGTCAATGCACAAAAACCTCATTAATGACTACTACTAGTAGCACTCATGAAGAATTCTTATAATTCAGATACTATATCTGATGGTTATGAATAAGAAAGCAGAATTGTTTTCTCTAAGTCTTCGGGCTCCTAAGAATATAAACTTTCTCTTCAAATTTATACAGCATATTTAAATTCATATACATATGCATGTATATCACCAGTACCATGTGATTTATTAATTGCTTTTTAATTTTGTTCCTCCAACTAACTAGGATGAGAGAGATTTGAGATGCCATGTCATATACTTATTTAGTGCAGGATTCCATACACTTAGTAGGTGCAGAGTAAATACACGTACTTGATTCACAGTTTTAGGTTATCTCGTCCTCTGTAATACCTGCTAAGAACATGAAATATGGAAATACAATTTAGGGAAAGAGTTTATGATTAATAAAAATACAGTGATAGAAGTTAGATACCATTGCAAATATTTTGATTACAATGAAAATGTCTTCTGGTTTTATGATATCTTAGAACCCTTGAGTCTGGACCAAACCAAAAAACCCTGCTTTGGATATCTTGTATTTTATCGTAAATTTTTGATTTTATTTATCTACTAGTTATGGGTCCTTACTTGGGCAAAAGAACCTGAACATGTGTCCCGTCTATGAGACTATCTCTGACTATAGCTGCAGTTTAGTTATTTTCTAAGCACGGATCCTTTTTGCTTTGGGGGCCAGAATGGTTTCTAGAATAAGGGAAACTTTTTCCTTTCTTTGCTTCACAGTAAGCAGTTATATGGATATTTCTACGTGATGGAGACTGAAATCTTATTTTTACACAGTCTGGCTCCAATTAATATTTTAAATTGAATAAAATATAAAATAGGGAGCTAATATGTACTTAAAATAGAAAATAAGTATTTTGGGGGTTGACTGGCCACAAGTAACAGCTTATGTATAAAAGAGTACACACATATATATATTAAATATACAATATATATACATACACATAAATGCTTATAAAATTAAGGGATTGGCTTCTCATTAGAAAGGATTTAGATATCATTTCATAGACACAGAAATTGAGGCTCAGAGAAGTCAAGCGATTCACAGGTTACACAGCAAGTAAGAGGTAGAGCTGGAATTTTTCTACCATACAGTGATTTCTTATAAAAGACCCCAATTCCACAAACTGACAGTATGTTTGCTAGCATCTAGGACTGATCACAAGTCCCTTAGGACAAAGTGCTACCACAAGGGTTGAGCAGTTTCTACGGGCGCCTGACCTACTGCAGCCTTGAAGCAGCAGAACAGGAAAAGTCAAGGAGAGCAATGAGGTAGCTTGAGCAGTGAGAAGTCACAGGCGAGGTTCGGCAGCTCCAGGGCTACCTGGCAACCACACCCGCGGTGGACAGAACTTGCCGGGCACTGTGCTGGCACTTCAGCCACTTTCCCTCCTTTATCTCATTTAGAGATTACGGTAGTGTTGTGTGTGAGAGAGAGAAAGAGAGTCTGGGGTGGGGCGGGGCGGGGCCGGGAGGGGGTGGGAGAGCTTCCTGAAGAGGAAATAAATACCTTGCTGAATGGCACAGAGCTGGGATTTCGGCACAGGTTCAGCAAGATCCCAAAGCCCTTATCCAAGCACTGTGCTCCCTGCCTCGATGGACCAGGAGGGAGGGCTCATTTTCACAAGGATGCTTACTCGAAGGCCAAGTAAAAATATATTTCAGGGAACATTTATTTTTATTTAACTTACTTTCCCCCTTTGTGCCAAGATTACCTTTTACATTTGTGCCAGGGTAAGTTTCCTCTTTATGATCTCCACTCCATCTAAACCTTTGTCTCTTATAACAGAGTTTTTAATAATGTTTGCAAATACGAAATTAAAAATACTCTTAAAAAGGGCATAATTTTCCTTTTGGTAGAATTTTTCAACAAGTTATTACTTATTTCTAGGTTCATTACTGAATGATTACATAAACTTAAATTAACCTGAAAAGGATAATTTGATTTTCTAAGGCACAAACCACGTATACTAACAGAATTTACAAAACAAAACACACAAAAAGTTTGAATTCTCCTTTATGCGTTTGGCTTCTGATGGCTCAAAAGTAATAAAATTGGACTCGTTTCACAGCCTGTTCTAAAAAATCTCTCACCCCAACCCCAAGAAACTGTAACACCCAGGTTAATTTCCTGCAATGAGTAGTCATTTAATTAAAGAACAAAATTAACAGGAATGAAAATGTTGCAGCTGCATTTTTTGTTAGACATTATATAAAAAAAGAATAACACAGTAAGTCATTTTGTATGACACGAACTTAAAGAGTTCTCAAATTAACTGTGATCAGAATAAAAATGTCTTTTCCACACGGTACTGAAGACACTGCGTACACGTCCCTCGGTCGGAGCCTCGGCGTGGCGACCCTGCACACGCACGCGGCCGTCCCTGGTCACACCGCAGAACTGCAAAACAAGGCGGAAAGGCAAACAACAGTTTTCTTCTGGTCGAGTTACTTGGGGTCTTTACTGACCCCAGCAGTTCACACTCCTCAGACACCAGAGAGTGAAGAGTGTCCTCTGCTGGTCCTCTTACAGGTGAGCGTGGCCAAGATTTCACCTGTGGGGGTCCTGCTCCTCGCACAAACACAGCAGGGAGTCGTGAGCTGAACTTCAGGAAAGTTCCCTGATGAATGTTCAGTGTTGGTATCAAAAAATTAAACACAATTCTTCTCAGAAGAAAATCTCTATGGCCTGTGGAATCTAGAAATTACACAAAGACAAATAACTTAAGGTTACACATTTCTAAGTTAAAATTGCCAAAACCTTCCACAAATAATTCTGTTGCTATAAAAGCTTTGCGCAGGTCCAACGGGTAAAACGTGAGGATGAACCTGCCTGGATTAAAGTAGTGTAAAGCCTCAGACGGCGCCCACCGCTCGGGCCCCAGCCATAACCCAAGAGGAATCAGATGCCGAATTCTTAAGCCTACCTAAAACTTAGTTTGAAAAATGCTAGGTAAGCCCTTGAAGTACACAGAAAGAGCAGAGCTTTGCTAGATCAGTAGAAGTAATGAATTGATTAATACAACAAATTATTGGATATTATAGTAGTAGAGTTATAGTTTTGTTCCTGTAGAGCTGATAATGTGTTTGTGGCAATGTTTAACGCACTTAAGAAAATCTCATGTGACTAAAAATATTGTTCTCACTTTTAAAAGTTGACATTGAATTCTAAAATGTGTTGGTATAAAAATCATATTTCAGGGACTTCCCTAGTGGTCCAGTGGTTAAGACTCCATGCTTCCAATGCAGGGGTTGTGGGTCTGATCCCAGGTCAGGGAACTAAGATCCCACATGCCACACAGCACGGCCAAAAAAAAAAAAAAAAAAATCGTATTTCCTGTTGTCTAAGTTTTGGGCTCACTCTTAAAATTCTGTCCTGTAAGAAAGCTATCAAGGACTTATGAGAAAAAAATACATATCTTTAGTAAACATCTCTTTTAATAATGTATAATGAAAAAATGTATTAAATATTTTGAAGTTACCATACATAGAATATGTAGTAATTATATCTTTTTTTAACACAGAATTGAACATTAAAAATAACTCTGAATGTTTTACAGAGAATGTTTATTTCCTAAACATTTTTTAGTGTTTTGAACACTCAAAAGTAAGGTGATTTATTCCTGCCCAAAAGTATGCCAGTCATGGGGGGGGGGGAAACAAATATTTTTAAACAAACTATTTACTTGTTTCATTTTTTTCCTGCTCTTCCAACCTCCTCTTCCTCCCTTGATATATACAAAGTAAAACTATCGTGTAGGAGGGAATTCTGTGTGCCTGGTTTCTCTTCTACAGCCACAGTGGCTCACAGAGTAATCTTTTAAATAACAGTTGCAGTGGCCACTTTGTGAGGAACAGAAAAGGAAAGGAATCCATTGTTTTAGTTTAAGGCAGTATCTCCATTCAGGGTTTCCTTTCTCTTTGTATTTGGGGCCTGAGCATCTCTAGACCAAGGGAGAAACGACAGAGCAGCTGGCACAGTTGAAGGCACGTGGCCATCACAGGCAGCCTCTTTAGGATTAAAGGGATGTGAGAACTTCATCATGACTTGTCACGGCCATGGACAAGAAGGGGAAATGCTGGAAGGATATGCAGCCAACGAGCACTTCAGCATCAGTAAGACACCCTGTGCCACTTTTGTTTATGGTCACGTGGACAGACAGTATATTCCCCTTGTGTGAAAAGTCTTGATTATGGAAGAATCAGTCAATATATCCCCACTGGAATACACGCTCCATGAAGACCGGACCCTCCTTTACCTTATTTATAGTTGCGTTCTCAGCACCAAGAATGGCACAGAGTGATACTCAAACATTTGCCGAGGAAACAAATATATACACGTTTGCGTAAATAAATCAGGGAGTTCTATCAACTAGGGAGTTCTGAATATTAGAGAAGGGGAATTAAACATATAGGCAAAGTACATTCAGTGCTTTGAGACTAATTTCCTTAAATATACATTAACCACTTAAACAAAACGGCGACCTGTGTAATACTGTCCTCCATACCACCTTTCACCAAGCCCTGTAAGAAACCACGGGAGTGAACAGCACTTTCAACTGAGTTGCATTCTGTCTGTTCAAGACAGTTCTCTGCAGAAATACTGAATCTTTTTACCTGAACACACAGTGCTTTCTGACATTTTTTTTTTCTTTTAAAATAAATACCATGTTATGTAAGTATCATGAAATTCATGCAAACAGAAATCTGACCTTGTCAGGTGCTTGCTTGATGCATGTACCTCCATTTCATTGCTTTTGTACTCATTCAGTTCCTTACGAATCGCTGCCTGGAAGTTAAAACCTGCACATTATTTTTCTGGACATTGAAACGTTAACGCAGGAAGTTAGTATCATGGTTATGGACTGACAGCCATTCCTAATACTTGCTGGCTTTTGTTATTTTGTGATAGATTGAAAACAACCTTTTGCTCAGCATTTAGACGTTTACATACTCATTTTGATAGTCCTACCAAGCTAGTGCATAGCTGGTATTCTGGAAGTGTTTAGTGAATTTATTTGCTGTGCTGGAGTAGGACGATATCCACCCTCCCCCCGCCCCACCCCCCCCCCCATGGCACAGCATAGATGGATCAAGCACATGCCTAGGGCACTTATAACGTCGGAACCTCGAAATAATGAGTGAAGTTCAGCTTTTGGTGAACTTACTTGGAATTCAGCAATTAGATAATCTAGAAACAAGTTATTCTAACTTCAGAATACATTTTTGTTTTGTGTCATTGGAGAAATAACCTTGCCGTTACATGTGGGTGAGATGTGCATCTCAGTCTTTTCAGGGCCTCTCATCTGGCCCTCCTCCAGCTTCCCAAACCCACTTTCATTGTGTGCTTCTCTCAGACCCTCCAGGACCAGGCCAGACAAAAACATCAGACACAGCCTCCGGGGCAAGGAAAGGCTTTGCGTCGAGCATGTAGGGACGTACTACTCCCAGCTCTGCTGCCAAAGATGCCTGAATTCTCCCTTCACGGCGGGGAGATGCTCCTCTGAGCACATCCGCCACAGGCAACAGAGAGGGTCAGTCCACCTACAGCCTGTCTGCATTTCTCCAAGTGCCTGCCGTGCTTACGTGCATTCATTTAGAACCTCACGGACTCACACGCAGCATATGAAGAACGAGGAACAATTAGCGAAGTCAGCACACTCACTGACTGAATGTATTATGTTCCTCTTCCGAAAGGCTTTAAGAGTTCTGAAAATCACTAGAGGCAGGAAGGTAGGAGAGACTGTGTAGACAGACGCTCCTGGGTTTAAATTCTGCCAGTCGATAGCACCTGACCCCAGACAAGCCTTACCTGTCCCAGCGTCTCCTGGTCACCTGTTCAATGGCACCTCTACGGGGATAATTACATCTCTCTCTTTGGGATCTTTTGGAGGATTAAATGAAACAATAGCTGGCAGGCTGGGCTCAGTACAGGGCAGCGTGAGGGCTCGGTGGGTGTTAATTTCCTCTGCTTCACCCCTCAGCCTCTGCCCCACCACCTCCTTGCTCTCCCCGCCTCTCTGACCAGGAGGTCCCCAGAGACACCTCAAACTGGACCGGCCCAGGACAGAGCCCAGAGCTGCCTCCCTCTACATGGGGGAGGGTCTCCTGAGGGCCTCTCGCCTCTCCTCCCTTCCTCATCCCCACTGCGGCTCACTGTTTCAAACATTGCCATCCAGCTCTTTTTTGCCAGCCTTGCCTATTCTGACTTGTGCCCCAGATCAGAGCTTATCAACTTCACATTCTGGACATCTGGGGCTGGATCAGTCTCTGTGCGGGCCGTCCTGTGCACTTCCGGGTGGTAGGCAGCATCCCTGGGCTCCACTCAACAGACGCCAGTAGCACCGCCCCACTGGTGACAACCAAAAATGTCCCCAGACGTTGCCAAATGTCCCTAAGGGCAAAACCATCCCCTGGTTGAAAACAAGACCCGAAATCTGGGTTGTATTTGTGAAAGCAACATCTGGTCAGGCTCAGCCTTAACTGCAACAGCTGAGGGCGCCCGCTGTCTAAGAATAAACTCCCTGGCATGACACGATTTGCCCTTCTTTCATACATGCACCCCCGGCCAGCGCAGACAGGTCTGTTCTGCACCTTATCTGCTGCCGACAGTCTTGTCCAGGGCTTGTCTGCCCGCCTGTCGTAGTCCTGTGCTTTCGCCACCTCCACGTAGTCACTGAATCGTATCAGAATTTTTCTGTCTCTCAGTTCATCAACCGTGGGTCTCTGATTCAGCTACAATAAAAGATAACCATAGTTAGGTCTCACATGCCAAACTAGCTTTCCTAAAGTACTCTGAACCAACAGTACCCTTGTACAAATAAATATAAAAGTCTGAAATTGTGAAATATAATCCTCATGCAAAAAAAATCTCTCATGGGAAGGGCTTAAATTATACACTCTTAAATTACAGCCTCCTCCCCTTAACATATCCCGTCAGGAGCACTCACGCCCCAGGAGGCTGGCGGCGCCCTGTTCACAGCACGGCTCAAGGAGAGGCTGATGAACTAACTCAGGAAACATTTCACAACAGCTGCTCCTTTCCAACTGTCACTAGGCAGGATTTTACCCAAAGCTTCTGACAGGTTGAAGTGCTAAGTACTACCAGTGCTCACAACTCAAGCTCAGGAAGGGTATTCTATTAACTTCAAGCAAGACAAGATTTCATCATCATCATTATTATTATTACAGAACATAGTAGAGAAAGGATAACCCCAGATCACTTGAATTTAGAGATAGTCAGGGCTTTAAAAGGAGATCAAAGTTGACAGACTTGCTACCTGTGTTGGCCATAGTACGTTTTGACTTAACTATCTGAGCCCCAGATACAAACCCTGGAGGCTAATAAAGTTTTCTGCAGTCAGGAGCTTCTAGACAAGTGAAAGGTAACCGACACACTGATATCCAGGCACGCTTTCCTTAAGCACTGTGTAAGGAGCTCGAATAAATGAAGAGCATGCCCAGTCAACGTCTGACTTCCTGGAAACAAATGGAAGTGTCATCTGGGCTGCACAGCCACGCCACGCTCTCTGGTGCTAGGTAAGGACATCGTCCACAGGCGTGTCGGTCACACCGCGGGACGTGGCAAAAGGCACTGCTTTTCGAGCATCTGGTAAGTGAATTCACTGTTACCCCCAGAAACCATCACTCGTTATCACAGAGCAAGGCCTTGTATCGCCCATCCCCGCTGCTACAGAAGCAGCTTTCCTCTATCCACCTTTTCCCCCTTAATATTCAGGACACAGGTGCTTAAATGACAGTACCTTTCTTGTCAATCTCTGCTTGATTTCTCTTCTTTCTTCCTGCTCTGTCTGATCATTCCTTTCTGTGAAAGATTAAAACAAAAAAAAAAAAAAAGGAAAAGAAAAGAAAAGAAGCAGGTTGAGACTTTCTTCTTTTTAGCAGGGAAGTGTCCTCAAGATCTGCATACTTCTGGAAGCTAAAGATGTAACACAAAGGACACCTGGTAGGTGACACTTTTCTCCACATCACAGTTTGTTTTATCTCTGCTTTGCCAATTGCTGCTCAGGAGATTATGGTCTCACTGTCCACAGAAACACTTGCAGAAGGGAAGCTTTGCCATCGTCACAGCCTGGTTCTCCTGGACCCTACTCTGTGTCAGAAATAACCACACAGATTGACGCTGGGCATTTATTTGCGGGAGAAACAGGAAGAGGCTCTCTCTCCTAATCAAATATCATATCTCTCTCTGTATATTTACATTTAGGAACATAGATGGCAGACAAAAATAGTTTTACTAGGATAAGTTACATATATACTCATACATACACACACACATATATATATATATATATATATATATATATATATATGAATGATTGCATATTAATAGAACTGTCACTGCTTTTTTTTCCCCCTTTTCCATGTCATAGGTATACATACTTTCAGCCAACCAGCATAAGGTAAGGAACATTCTCTTCAGATTCTGGGCAGCATGTGCCTGCTTGGAATTCATATTTTCAGGATGTATTTCAAATCCAAACATATCCAGGAACCCAGCTGACTTTCCACTGCAGAAGCAAGATGCATGACCTGACGTTTAAAGGACCCTTAGTCTTTCACCAAAATTGGCTTTGCCTGGGGAGTGTGACTATTAACATGCAAGCCGTGCTCACACCTACACTTGGGAGCTAAAAATGGAACAGAATGCTGAGATGTAGTGTAGAACGTACGCTCTGCCCTGGGATACCAGATAATGGACGTCCTATTTCTGGCTCTCTCTGTTGCTAAATAAAGCCTCAGGTCCCTGGAGGGGGCCCAGAATTCCTCTCCTAGAAAAGGGATCTCATCTGTCAGCTCTCCTAGAAACACCGCCAGGTCTGAGAAAGGAAAATCCTGCGACTTGCAGTTAACATAAGCTCACATTACCTGCCTTTATCTAAAACATTTCAAACATTTGTGCATTTGGGGGATTTGGTATATGGGCGTTTAACATACTAGCCATTGTACTTTTCAGTAGTTTTCTTTAAAAAGGATTCATCTCGCATCTGGGTGTTTTAGAAAAGGAAACCAAACCCTGTTACGTTCCTGCTTCTTAATCCATGTGAAAAACCAGAAGAAACCACAGTTATAAGCGCTAATCAGGAAGCTGATAATACAGTTAGAAAAAACTGTGAAAGTACCACATAGAAGGCCAACCATGAGGGATTTAAATGATGATATGAAACGAATTCTTCAGATTTCTTAAAAATAGGCCATGAAAAAATCCGAAGTACAGCCTCCATGTGAAAACACTGAAGCAAGATCAGATCTTTCTGTTTTTTAACTCGTGAACAACACATCAGCTTCATTACGAGTTCATATGAGCACAGCGGGGGCTTCAGAGAGCTGAGCTTTGGGTGCCCGGCGGGGTCCCTCTCAGGGCCAGGCGCTCGGTGGGGCACCAACTCCAAGACGTCCTTCCTCAGAGCCTAAGCCACAGATTCTCTGAGCTCCCCTCAGCGATGGGTTTGTGGATCTCTTATTCTCAGACCCAGAAAGCCCGGTGCCTTATACAAAACAAGGGAGCCATGATCGGAGTTTCCACACCCAGATTTACTGGGAATAGTGCCGGTAGCATGGACAGTCACACATGTCCCCTGTAAACAGTCAGAGATGCACCGCTGCTCCTAAGGCAGTGGTTAGAGCGGGGACGACGAGCCAGGCCACCTGGGCGTGAACTTCAGCTCCATCCCTTTGCCAAGACTCAAGTTAAAAAGTCGTAGTACCTCCTGGGGTCTAAGCTTCCTCGCTAGGGAAAGGGGGACAGCCGTGCGAACCTCACAGCTGTGTTGTAACAATTCAACGGGGGAACACAAGCAAGCACTGCGTACGATCTAGCAGAGTGGGCCCAACGCGGGATGATCAGTTTTAATATCATAGCATATACAGGGGCCACCGTGTCTTACGCTGTTGTATCCACAGATGCACAGGCCCAGTTCTGAGCGTTCCTCTGACACGATCGCAGTTAGTCATGAGCTCCCCACTTGAAGGGGAGCAAATACAACGTGATGATACTCTGCGCATTGATTAAAAGCCGAAAATGCAGTAAGCGCGAGCCGGTGTCAAGGGCCTGCGAGGATGACGTTCTAGACTGGACCAGCTACAGTCAGTCGATTCTCACCTCCACGGAACCAAGCCAAACAGCCACCTCAAACCAGCAGTGAAATTCTCAAGGACCGTTGCCCAGGGCATTCGAGAAGCTTCCGGCTAGGGATGGACCTGCCTGCTAGATGGCGAGGGAGGGACCACCAGGGCCACAGGGGTTAAGCCTGTTTTCCTGCCCCTGCTGTGCCCTGAAGGTGAGCGCCGTCAGCTCCCGGGGTCCACCTGCCATCTCTGCTCACCAAGCACCAGCTCTGATATTCAGGCTTCCGCGTCTATGTGCAAAGACTGACACAATTGGAAGCACTTGCTGGTGGGAGGGCCTGGCCGTCCGCAAGACCAGAGAGGAGGTCACCACTGACGGGAGAAAACGGTTTCTGGGAGAAAAGCCTCTGCCGACTCTGGGCAACAGACCAGTCTGAGGACGGCACCGCCCGGGCCTTGAACTTGCCCCATTCTAACTCTTGGATTACTACTTCAGGGGCACCTGTGACTTATGAACTTTATAAGTAAATGATTTAATTTTTTAAAATTCAAATATTTGGTAACAAAGAGCTTTACATTTCTAGCTGCCCACTTGATTAAGCATGTTAGCAACGAAAAGCTTTTCTTGAAATCCTCAGAGGTGGCCTAGTTCACGTAATATAGTAGTTTCCATATCTTAAGTTTAAAAAATAAAACACAGAATTCTTTTTTTTTTTGGCTGTGCCACGCAGCTTACAGGATCTTAGCTCCCCAACCAGGGATCAAACCCGAGCCCCCTGCAGTGGAAGCGCAGAGTCCTAACCAGTGGACCACCAGGGAAGTCCCTAAAACAAAGAATTCTTAATCTTAGGGTTTAAATATTTCCAACAGTCTATAAAGGAGGGAGTCTTCCAGGCAGTTAATAAAGGGGCTGAGGCAAAGAAAGGGGGAAGGAATCAGATAGGACGCGGGACCTGGACCAGAGGTTCTGCTGTCTACTTTGTGACAGGTCAGCCTCAGGACCATCTTAACTTTGTAAAAAGATGTTCATGGGATGAAAAACCAACTCAGAGAATGTCTGCAGTGTTCATCCATAAAGAGGGGAGACAATGAAAATATTTTAAAAATCTAGGCCCTTAGAAGATACTTTTTGTAGAAAATGTCTCGCAAACTAAAGTCTGTTGACCAGATACATAAGAAGTATGTGAGAAACACCTTTGAAAGGGTTTTACCACCCAAATCATCAATGGCTTTAATGAGATGGAACAGCGTTCGCTACATCGTGGAGGCTATCCCTGGACACTGGTGTCCAGCACATGTTACAACCGCACACCTAACTGGGGAAACCCAAGGGGTGTGAAGCCCTGAAGGAGGGTCCTGGAATCGCGGGGTTCTAAGCCACAGGCAACGTTTCCCAAGGCTTCTCCGTTCCTTTGAGCTGCTTTATGCCCCCAGCTGTAACCACCAAGGGGCGAGTCCTTCCCTGGCAGGATTTATACATTGTCCACACCTGCCTGTGATGTCCCAAACTGCCAGGGACAGACACCTGCTTGAGACCCAGCCTGCAAAAGGATATGGATTCGTCTCCCTTCCATCTGCAGGGCCGACCAATGAGATAACCCTGGAGTAGGGACATCTTTAACAGTGCTAGGAGAGCTTTTTTCCTTTTTAATTTTAAACAGGATGTGCCTGGGTGTTTCAACTTTCCCGGGGGCTTGCTTTCAGAGTCCCTCATCCTCTCAGACCTAATGGGAACCCAGGAGGGCTCAGGCCACAGAACCGGGTTCCCGCAGCAGCCTCGGCACACGTGAGGGGGGCCTCAGGGCATCACCCGCTACTCACGTTTCAAGATGTTTCTTCTCTCCAGTTCTTCCACGGCGGGTCTTTGGCTCAGCCGTCTGCGGAAAAACACTAGAATTACATTTTGCACCATGGTGGCTGCCGGCGGATTGCACCCAGGGTCTGCGAGGGTCCCAGGCGGGTGGCGCACCCGCTGAAGATCGCCTCCCCAAAAGCGGGAGGAGGGGAGGGGGACCTTCTCCGGCGGCTGCCTCTTGCGGGCAAATCGAGTTAGACCCCCGCGCGGGAGGGAGGCGGTCCTCTGTCACCGGGCGGCTGGGGCAGTCCGCGCTCCCCCTCCGGACGAGCAGCTCTTCATGTCCAGATCTACTGCCAGCCCGGCGGGCTGGACGGCTCCCCAGGCGGCGCGTCCGAGCTGCGCGGAGATCCACCTGGGAGATGATCCCCTGCCCGCTGGCGGAGGGAGGGGCGGGCAGCCGCGTCTCCAGCTTCTGTGTCCCCAGCTCCCGGCGACCCGGACACTGGCACTCGCACTGGTCCTGCTCCTACCGCGGTCCAGCCTCGCCACCCGCCACCCGCCACCCGCCACCAGGGTGGTGATGGAGGGAGCTCCTGCCTCTACGGGCAAGGAGCCGAGGCGCGTAGAGAGGAAGCGCATCCAATCCAGGATGGGAATCTCCTGGGCTGAGCGCGCGGAGCCGGCCACGCCCACAGCTCCCCTCCCGCCACCAGCCCTACCCGCCCGGTTTGAGAGATAGGAAGACAAATGATCATTTCCTTTCAAATGGCCTCTCATTAAGGGAGTTGGAGGACACAGCCAAAACGAAAAAAATACATACATAAATAAAAGGCTTGTCAGGAGAGGGAGGCATAATTAGCCAAAATTAATGCCAAGCTCCAATCATTTTTGTAACTCCAATAATGCTGTCCTTGGGGCAGAGCCAGAAAGCTTCCCACTTCCGGATCCTGTAGCCACTGCACAGAGACAACAGGCTGAGCATCTGAACGCCCACAACGTGGGTCCACAGTACTCTACCCCAAAGGGGATGTCGCCTCCATAAGCACTGGCCTCCCGTTTATAGCCCCTGTCGCAGCACACAGCCCAGGGCGGCCGGGGGCTCAGTCTGCTGATGGCTTCTTCTGGGGGCTTGTGTGCCTGCTGGCTGCTGGGTGGTTGCCTAACATCTTGTCTGGATGTCTGCTGAGACTTGAACCTGCCCCCCACAACTCCTGGCTGGCACCCAGGGGCCAGGGCCAGGGCCTCCCAATCCCTCCCAAGCACCGGGCACAAAACCAAGCTCTTTGAGTGGGGCTCCCTCAGCCTGGTCAAAATCCCCCAAACGCCATTCATTCACTCACTCACTAAGTGACTGGCAACACTGGCTCTGTGCCAGGCACTGCTCCAAGCCCCAGGACACAGTGGTCCCTGCCCTTGGAAAGCTCACAGTCTAAAGGCGGGGCAGACAACAGTAAACAAACAAACAAGACCATCCCAGGGAGTGGTCAGTGCCATGGAGAAGACAAAATGGGGGGCGGGGAGGATGTGATGGATGAGTGATGGGGTAGGGGGAACTCAGGGAAGATCCATTTCCACAGAGACCGCAGGAAGAGAAGGAGCCAGCCTTGGGAAGATCACATTTCTAGACGGTGTCTCCTAACTGCTCACGTGCTGGGCTTGCGGAGGGCCGGGAGGAGTGATCAAGGCAGGCTTCCTGGAAGAGGAAACTTCTGGCAGAGTTGTGGAGAATCCACAAGGCGTGCAGAGCCTGGTGCTTAGTGGCTGCCAGCTGCCCAGCCAGGGTGCCCACAGGGACGGCTGAGGGTGCGGGCACACATCTCCTCACACCCGAAAAGCACCCCCAAACCTCCACTCACTTTGCCCCCACAGAGGCTTTTTCTTCCTGGAGCCCTGTTCTCTTCCAAAATGAGGACTAATAGCAGACCTTCACAGAGGTGAGAGAATCGAATGAGAAAATGCACAAATGCACCTGTTACCATGCTTGCTCAGGACAATGGTTTCTCAAGAACTGTCTGGAGAAAACCCAGCCTGTGGGTTGTCAGCTGATCATGGACTGAGTTCTCAGAAAGTGTGGACATCTCAGCACCAAAACCTCCGCCACTGGCCCGAGGCGGGAAGGCAGGTCTCCGGCTGGCTGCTATGCACCTCCTGGATGCTGCCAGGGTGAGGCCAAAGCGGGCCCACAGGGCACCTACGAATGGTCCAGAAGGGGTAGTCTACTGGGTGGACGCAGCCCTGCAGGTACACAGCTGTGAGCAAAGTGCAGCCTACTGGGTTCTCACCAACTTGCCCCCCTACCCAGAGGGAGTCCAGGAGCCCACGGCTGGACGAGAGGGCCCAGGGCCCTGGGTAGCACCGCCAGCCCGATCCCCTCCCTGTGGGACCCCAATCACAGGGGGAAGGGTGGTGCTGCAGGTCGAGAGCCCCCATCTAGACTCGCCCCTACCTGTACCCGACACCCCACTTCATGAGACTGAGAACTTTGACCTTGAGTTAACCTGACCTTCCGTGTCAGATGTTTACTGAGCCTATAGGACACGCCTGGCCCTGGGATGTGGTGGTGAGAAGTTAGCCCCAGCCCTGCCCTCAGGAGCACAGGCTCGGGAGGGCACAGACATTCAGCCCGTTATCACACAAACAACCAGGCATTTCTGCGTGGTGACGAGCGCTAGGAAGAAGAACCGACAGTACTATGAAAGCCTAGAGTAGGTGGGCCCACCTGGACAGAGGCACTGCCTGAGAAGGTGATGCTTGCCTTGAGATCTGAGATCAGAAGGATTAGTGGGGATCGCTAAGCCAGGAGGGGAGGGAAGAGCACAGCACGTGCAAAGATCCTGAGATCAGAAGGACTCCTGCAGGGCCATTTGGACTGAGTGGGGGTGTGTGTCCATGGGGCAGGACCCACCCAACCTGCAGTCCGTGGTGAGGTCTGGGTTTATTCCCAGAGCCCAGAAGGCACTGAAGGGTGTGAAGCAGGCGGGGCAGGATGGGGCACGGGCGGGCCAGGATCGGATGTACCTTCGGAAGTACTTCTGGACTGCTTTCCAGAGGAGGACAGAGAAGAACCTGCCCCCGGGAGACATGGAGCTGTTCAGGGGGAGCCCCATCAGACGGGAAGCACAGGTGCCACAGGCCTGCGAGTGGCTGAGGGCCCACGAACTGTTCAAGACAAGGGGAGGTATTGGCTCTAGACTGAAAACACTGCAAGTTCCAAATTAATACACGTTGGACTAAGTACATATTAAACACAATATTCTGCCCATTTGCTGCGTGAGACTCAGCACCCCTCTCCACACGGCTGGGACGTCCCAAAGCAGGAGTGGCGACAGCCCTAATACCAAGGGCAGACATGGTTATGCCCACTTTACAGATGGGGCCACTGGGGCTCAGAGGAACAAACATGACCAGGTCTTACTCCCCACGTAGGCCCCAGGGTCTGGCACAGGCAAACACAAGTGGCCTGAACAAGGAGCAAATGAAGGGATGCCGGCTCCTCTCCCTCTCCGAGGCGTGTGCTTGGTGTGGCCCAGGAGGGATGCTGCCAGAGCACCCTTGCTTTGGCACCTCAGCAGCAAGGGGATCTCCAGGACGTGCGGAGACAGCCCCAAGGTGGCAGGGCTTTGGGGGTGAAGGGGCGGGGCCTCGGGAGGGGCGGGGCCTCAGGAGCGGTGAGGTAGGAGAGTTCAGCACCCTGAGGGATTCCCCGGCTCCACCCACGGGCCGCTCCCTCCTTATTCAGAAGCTGCCGCTGTGGGTGATGAGCAGGTGCCGCCTGGAACTGGGGAAGCCACAGTCTATTTCTGACTCTCCCCGCTGAGAAAGCAGGAACGTGGCAGCCAATTACAGCGCTGCGTGGGCGTGGGAGCGACACCAAGAAAAGAAACCAGGAGAGAGGGAACCTGCCCTACCCCCCGCCATTCCCCTCCCCACGCCTGTTCACACAGGAGAGGCGGGCATGCTGGGGGACCAGGAGTGCACTGGACAGGCCCTGGGGACTTGAGTAGGAGGTAAACGTACAGGCCACCTGGGACGGGACAGGACAGGGTGGGGGGCATGGCAGCTGCAGGTCTGCGTGCAGTGTGGGTGTGAGGGCCCCCATAGGGGCTCCCCAGCCCTCCGGCATCTCCTCTGAACAGGTCTGCGGTGAAGGCCGAACTCTGCACCTGACCCTGTGCTGTGAATATGGGAAACAACCTGAGGACAGCCGGTCAGTGCGCAGGTGACGCACGAACAGGGAGGAATGGGGGAGAACGGGTGGAGGGAGGGGAGCCACGAGACCACTGACAGCCGGGTGACCAGGGTGCCCGGAGTGGGTTTCAGGAGAATAAGTGATGTGGTTATACCGTCCACATCCCTCAGGCTGCAAACTTCCATCCCCCAGACCAGCACCAGGGGCAGGACACAGGCAGAGTCTCAATTCAAGTCCCAGCTCTGCCCCTCTGCCGGTGGGGTGACCGGGGCTAGTGCCCCCCTACCTGAGCCTCCAATCCCCTGGCCCTCACCTGCCCCAGGGAACCCAGGGGTGCCGAGGGGGTCGAGAATACTAAGACACGGAGGAGGCCGGCACACGAGCAGGTGCGGGTATTATTACGATGACCAGCTTCTACACTGCTCCCCGGGTGTGGTGGGCCCAGGTCTTCTCCAGCTTCAGCCAACAGAGCTGCCATCTCCACCCTGCCGGCAACCTCCCTGACCCCCGGGGTGGGGGACAGCCTGGCCGCCTGACCCATCAGAGCACCACGGTCCAAATTCAGCAAGCAGCCACACTCTCGGCTCACCCAGCATTTTAAAAAATGTGAATATGAAGCGAGTATTAATCGACCGGGAGTTTTCGCTCTAAAAAATCAGTTTTGCAGCTTCCCTTGATATTTGGGAGAGCTGGCTACTCCAGATCCACACCTCCCTGGCCCTCCCCACCCCTGGCAGCACAGCTGGAGCACAGCAGCTGACTCTCATCGCCCCCGCGGCTCCCCTCCCAGTGGCCTCGCTCCCCTGCAGGCTCTCCATCTGGGTCACCTGTGGGACCAGGGTCCTGAGGGGGCTGGGCCCTGGGAAGCCCCTTCCTCGTCCTCAGGACCCCCTTCTGCCTCCGAGACACACTGGGGGCGAGTGGTCCGTGTTCCCGGGAGCACCTGACATGGCTCCAAGGACAGCAAGGACAGCAGGTCCAAACCTCAGCTCTGCGGCCCGCCGTGGACAAGTGGCCCCGGCTGAGCGCCCCACGGAAGTGTCCAGCTGCTGGCTTTCTTCCTTGGGGAGGATGAACGCACAGTCAGACCTCTTTCCAGGCACACCTGTCTCCCATCCGCCAGCTCAGGCGCAGGGCCGCCACGCAGCCTCTGTGCACGGGCCGGTGACGCCCTCTGGGCTCCCGCCTCCTCTCCCACAAGGGGCTGATGACAGTACACCTGTCGGGGTGGCTATGGGGTAAGTGAAATGGCCCAGAAGCCCCAAGCCAGGTGCCTGACACGCAGCAGGCCCGCCCGTAGTCAGTGGCCGTGTCAGAATCGTCCCTCACACACCCTCGCGGGACCTCGCACCAGGCACGGCTCCAGGGGCTGCGGGTCATGCCCCCGCCGGCCAGGACTGCCCCCCGGCACTGCACGCGCCCCGAATCGCCACTGCCTCCCCGCGGGGCTCAAGGAAACGCCTAAAGTCACCTCAGCGTCGGGCAAGAACCGAGACACAATCCCGCCAAACAAGGCAGAATGCCTTCCTGGGGAGAAGCCACAGCTACAGAACAGACAGCTCCCCGCCCACAGGGATGCCGGCTATTGTGGGAGCTCCTTCCTGGGGACACCGATCCTCCTCCACCGCCAGCCTCGAGTCACCACGGAACACCGGAGTCCCCGCCTGGGACGGGGTTCCCCAGAGGCGCAGGCTCCTCTGTTCCCACGGGCGCTGTCAGGGTGGGGGGACCACAGGGACACGTAGGCAGGCCAGGGAGAGAGGGCCAGGGAGGGGAGCCTCTCCAGGAGGTGACACGGAGACGAGGCCACACAGAGACCAGAGCTGGGCTGCAGGCTCTGAGGGGCAGAGCTGTCCACGCTGGGGAACAGCAGTGTCCCCCAAACCTTAGTCCCCTCTGTTCTTGCAGTGACCCTGCGAGGGCGAATTATCAGCCTGTTAGGGGCTTGCCTGGCGAGGCGCTGGCCGCAGGTCCCCATCACGGCATCTTGTGACCCAGGCACTCCAGCCGGCCTAGCATCTGACCCCACCTCCTAGTACTTGCTTACGGGCCAGTGTCCCTGCTTCAGAGATTGGCGCCTGCTGTGGTCCACGCGCTCACGCCAGACCCCAAGCCACCCTCTGCTCCCAGCCCCCAGGCATCTCCGAGTCTACAGGGTTCCAGCACCGACACCTCAGATGTCCATGCCCCTCACTCCATGCCTCCCATAGCTGCGGGCTGGCCTTTCTGAAACATGACCCCCACTCTCACCATGACCTCAAACCCGGGGTCCCACCGCACTCAGGACCAAGCCCAAGCCCCATGAGGCCAGCGAGTCTACGGGGACCCTCCCCAGACCCTGCGCCCAGTGACTCCCACACCGAGCTGCTCACGTCTCCCTCGGCACAGGCATCCTTCTCCTAACTCAGGATCCCCAACCCCATTAGACCCTACACCCCTTTTATAACAAGTATTCTGTCACGCCCCCTTTACCCCAACCCACCGACATGCGTAATTTTTTAAAGTCAGTGTGATGTCCGGCTGTAACACACAGGAGGAAGAAGGGAAGGCAAGTTTTAATCAAATACCATATACTCAATACATAAGCGCTCAGTGTGAGCACGTCATGTGATGTGGTGAAAGCACCTACGCAAAACCACCACCATAACAACAGCGGCAGCTATGAACGCAGAGAGACTGGGCTCTGTACTGGTCACACACCCACAGTGATGGCGCCACGGAGGAGCCATTTCCCGAAATGAGCAATTCTCGGTAAAGTTCTGAATGAAACCAGGTGTGTCAATTTCCAAGACACCTGTGTTCAGGGAAACTGTGACGAAACTGCAGATCTCCCTGGGTGTGTCCACTGCACACCCAGGTTGCAGGCTCAGGTCATTCTAACAGCTTTGGACCCTCCGAGCATCCGAGGGACACTGAAGGTCAAGTGGGGTGGGCGTGAGTCTTCCTTGCTCAGGAAGTGCCCTCGCCTGTGGGACGCCCGGCCCCCTGGCCTGGCCCGTCACAGTGACAGCCCACAGAACCTCCCCAGGTTTGCCAGGGGCCACAGAACAGCTGACCTAAACCCTGTGCTCTCAGGCAGACATCTCACCTCCTCCAGGAAGACCTCCGGCTGGACAGGGGGGGCCCATCCTTCACCTCCGACCCCGGGCCTCAGAGTGTGCTCGTCAGGTGAGCTCTGATGACGACATTTTGGTATCTACCAAGATTACAAATGCAGGTATTTATCCTTTGACCAACAGTGCAGGTCTAAGCAGACGTTTTCTGGGGAGTTCATAAGGACACGGTGCCTGATAGCAGAATTCAGGGCAGAGCTCTGGCGTCCGTTTAGAGCCTGGCTGGAGACACTGTGGTCCACTAGCAACAGAGCTCCAGGCAGGTGTGGGAAAGCACAGGTGCTTCTTGATGGGTCCTCCCTGGAAGCCCACCTGGCTGGACTCTGGAGCATGAAAATAAAACTGGGCTCCGAACCCAGCCTTGGTGTGAATTCTAACTTCTCCACAAATCAGCTCTGGGTTCCCCCATCTGCTCACGAACTTCTTGCTGCCTTTGGCCCTGGGGCCGTCAGTTGGTGGAGTCCACCTGGTAAGGCCCCGTTCCCAGTTCTGCAGTCCATCACTCACCTAGGTGCCATGGTGGAGGTGTTCTGTAGATGTGATTTAACATCCATAATCAGTTGACTTGAACTAAGGGAGCCTGTCCTAGATGGTCTGGTGGGCCTGGCCCAATCAGTGGAAGGGCATTAGGAGCAGGGCTGGGGCTCCCTGGTAAAGAGGAAATTCTGCCTGTAGACAGCAGCCTCGGTCCACGCCCGGGAGTTCCAGCCCTTCTCGACGGCCTGCCCCACAGATGCCGTCAGCAATGTCCTGCCATAAAGCGCTTAATATACACCTCCCACTGGAGCTGGGCCTCTGGGTCTCACAGACACAGCCTCCATTCTCCATAAACGAGGATGACAGTGCTATGGGAGAAGCTCTCTCGAGTTACCTCCACTTATCTGAACCCGGTTTAACTGACACTCCCAGTCCTTCTGGAAAGGCAGACCCCACTGAGCACACGTGGCAGGCAGCCCTGGCCCCGCGTAGTCTGTTCCCACAGAGAGCTGGTGCACCTGTCAGGAACTGGTCTCCTTGTTCCCTAACCTATGCGAAACAGGTGAGCTCGTTTCTGTAATTAGGTGATTTAATCAGGCTTTATGCACATTGATTAAATGATTCAATATGGATGGAAAAAGAAAATGTTATTTCTATGAGAACCGACTTGGCTGCTCTGAAGTCTGTAAAGGCAGGATGTTGAAACACGGCCGTCGCGGGCAAGTACGGGAGATGAACGAGTGAACGATGGGGTTTTCCATCTCTGGGAGGACTCTGCTTCCAGGCGCCTTTAATTCTCACTCCTCTGCAGAGAAGTCGGCGGTAGAAACAGTAGAAGATGCATCCAATGTTTGTCTCACACGAGAAAGAACACTAATTGTCGATCCTTCTGCAGTGAGAAGTCTTTGATGCCGTCCAAATAAATGCACCTCTGAATGACTTACGTTAAAATAAAGTGCTTCGAGCATGGCAAGTCACGCTTATCATTTCTTCTTCTAACCGGCTTTGGGATTAATCACCCGTGTTGAGCGTGGAGTCGGGGGCTCTGCCCCCTCCCTCCCAGGCCTGGGATCTCCTCCCGAGGATGGCTCAGCCCCGTGCAGGGAGGGTTGTCCACTCAGTACGGAGGAGGCTAGTTACCATCACGGTTATTACTGCTCGTGTAAAACCCGCCTCTGAGTGTTTCCAAACAGCCCACGGACAGCGGCAGCCTCTGGGCAGAGATGGGGTGGGAGTGAGATGTGCTATTTACGTTTTACCACGGATATCGGTCCCTTATTCAGATTTGGAAAATTAAAGTAATACATAATGCTCCCCACTGCCTGCCCGTGGCATTAGGACCACTTTGGTCCCTGGTCCACAAATGTTTATGGGGCACCTGTCGGTACCAGGCCCTGCCCCTCCCCTCCCTCCTCCCCTTCCTGGGGAAGCTCTCCCGGGTCTTGGAGGGCTCCCAGCTCCTCCTTCACCAAGAGGCTTATTCATCCGCTGGGCCGCATCTCCTGGTTCCTAGCTCCCGTCCCCAGCAAGTCTGGGAGCCGAAGGCAGGTTAGTACGGTGCCTGAGGCCCAGGGCAGGGGCTCAGCAAGGCTGCAGTAAACAAGCAAATACTGGGTGAGAAAATACCAAGGCCAAGAGAAGAGCAACTCCACTCGATTTTAAAAAAGGAAAGAGAACCACCCGACACACCAGGCAGCTTCCACAGGACACAGAGCTTCAGCAGCACCACTAAGAAGCATCGGCCTCACCAGCCCGGAGAGGGGAGGTTAGGACCTGCCTGGCAGGGCGGGATGCAGGACCCCGACAGCGCCCTGTGCACTGCGCACGTTACTTCCTGTGTCCCACAGGCATCTCACCCTCTCTCCCTTGACCTCCCTCCCCGCCCTGTGTCCTGAAGGCAGCCCCTGCATCCCTTTTGTTCTCTCCTCTATCCCCAGGGCCCTGTGCTGAGGGGGGCACATAGAGGTTGCCCAGGAAGTGTCTGCCCTTGAACTACAATGTCATGGGGGGGGTATCACTGAGGAAGGGACAGCGGTATCTGTCCACGTCACCCCAGGGACCCCTCGGAGTCCCCCGCCCCCTCAGCTTCCCGCCACTTGCCGAAATCCCTGGGCCCATCTCTAGACGGTCGGGAACACGAGGCATTTACAAATTGCCCAGAGCCTATAGGGGCTTCCACACAGACTCCTTGGACCAGACTGCTTTAGAAATCGCTGTTACCTCACAGACACAAGGTTTTCCATTCACTTGTCCATCTGTTTGCTCCTTCCTTCCGTCCTTCAGTCCATCTCAACAAAATTAATCTGAACACCCACTGTAGCAGAGACCTCTAGCTTCCTAACCTCCATCCTCCCTTCTTACACAGCACCAGAAAGCTGATTCTATTCAGGGAAGCTTCTTTTCCAGCTAAGCATGGCCACGTGAAGAGGTTCTACCAAGGAGCTGGAGGGAAAGGTGTGCCAAAAAGCCTCTAGAAAGAGTCTTTTTGAAGAGCTGACTCAGCTGGGATCTATGCACCTCTGGGACTTGAATGTGATGTCTGGTGCTCCTGCAGCCGTCTTGGACCATAGAGGGTAAGTGCCAGTGTGAGGATAACTGAGCAGGAAGATACTGATAGAAGGAAGCCTGGACCCTCACAGTGACTGTGGAACAACCATTCCACGAAGCAGGGTGCCTCCAGGCCCAGTGTCCAGAACCAGCCTGACTGGGTCAAATCTCAGCTCCATGACATACTAGCTGTGTGACTCGGAACATCTTACCTAACCTCTCTGAACCACCATTTCCTTAGCTGTGAAAGACAGCTAATAATAGCATTTACTTCTTAGGCTTCGGTGAATGCAGGCAAGGCCCAGTCCCTGGCACGTGACACACATTTAATAAATGTTAGCAAGCTACCATTGCACTATTATTCCTATGACTACAGCTCACGCAGGATAAGCCCTGACTCTGGGTAAAGCAGGCAGGTGTCACACGCCCATTTCACAGGCTCGGACAGGTGGAGAGTGAGTAGCCGGGGCCCCCTTGGCCCACGCCCCCCAGCCAGTGAGCTCTAAACCGCCAGTCCACCTGCCCCCCTGGGTATGGGAGTCGTGTTACTGATCCTGAAGGGGGGCTGAGGTGGTTCTGCATTTTCTTATAAAACATGCTGTACTTTCCTCAACAGACTCCCAAGCAACCAAGGAAAACAAGAGCAGCTGACCCCACGGGAGGACTCAGGGGCCATGAGCTGATAGGACCAAGGGGGGCTGCGCCCCTCCTGCAAGGGCCACCCAGCCCCAGATGCTGGCTCTTCTTCCCTGAACGTCACGCGTTCTAACAAAGACCGAGATTCATATGTGTGTCCTCCGAGGTGTAGATTTTGTCAAACGTTTCCTGACTTGGGAGTGTCATTTCTCTATTGCTTAGCTACTTCCATCTAAAAGCAGAACACGCGCGACCTTACGGCCACCGCTCGGCCTGGACGGTGCCGGCCTCGGCCTCCCAGGACCATCGCACCCCTCCCTCCAGGGCAGGGGTCTCGTCTTGCCCTCCCCACAACATCCCACAGGGCCTGCCCCCAGGCCTGCCCCGCGACTTCCTTTTATACTTTGCAACAAATCCTTGAAAGTGCCTCGTTAATCCCAGGCTTCCTCTTCACCTTGGAGGCTAGGTACTAGTCACGGCAGGCCCCTCCCACAGCAGCGGAGCAGGGAGACGGTACCAGGCTAAGGGCCTGGGAGGGTTTATCTGGATAGAACAGACCTGACCTCCGTGTCCCCTGAGGTTTCTAAACAGAGGAAGACTGAAAGCCCCAGGAACATGCCCGAGATTCCCTGGAGGGCTGGGGAAGTGAGTCAAGAAAATCTGCTTCACCAAAACAGGAAGAAAAGCAGGGAAATTGCTAAACACAAAGAGTCTTTGCTCCTGGGATCTCAAAATCCTCTTCAGAGGGCTGTAGAGACCCGGGCCCTGCACATCCCAGCCAAGGGGTGGCTGCTACCTCGAGATCAGCATCCCAACCAGCCACTGCCCTGGGTCGGTCCTGAGCTGGACCTGCAGGAACTGAGAGGTCCTGGCCCCGCCCACCCTTGACCTTCCACCACTTTCAAGGCTCCCTTTCTCTCCAGGCAGGAGTCAGCCTGAAGCTCCCGACCCGGCTTCAGACGTGGGCTTCATTCTCCTGGAAGTGGGGTCCCTGGACCTCAAGGAGGTCGAGAGCCACTGTTTCCTAAGTGCTTCCTACGTAACAAAGACAGACAATGAACATGTTGAGGCTGACGATAAAGGTGTGGATGAAGATGTTGCTAAGATGATGGTAAAGAAGATGAAGAAAATAAAGACGAAAAAGAAGAAGATGATACCTGATGTAGATGCAGAAGAAAAAGATGGATAAGACATCGATGGAAATGACGGTGATGACGAAGATGAACAAGGTGAGGAAGGTGGTGATGGGGATAAAGACAGCAACAGTGATGAAGATCCTGAGGGAGAGGATAAAGCTGGCAAAGACACGGATGACGAACAGGATGTGACACTAATTGTGGTAACGGGTCTTCATACATACCTCCCTCAACCCTTGCGACAATAACTGAAAAAGTATTAAGTGCCCACATGGCCCAGGTACTGTTCTAGGGATTGGAGGTATGGCTAAGGGGTGAGGGCTCCTTTGGTGGGTGATGAAAATGTCCTAAAGTTGACTGTGGTGATGGACACGCAACTCCACGGATATACTAGAAGCCCTAGACTGTGCACTTTGAAAGGGTGCATTGTATGGTATGGAAATTGTGTCTCACACTATTAAAATTCCCTATCCCCGTATTTCTTTGTTTCATTCCCTGGTGCTTCCTCCCTGCCACACAGAAGTCTAGGCTTTTTATGTGTCCTGTCTCTTTGCATCCTTTCCGCAGCCCTAGGAGATGGGCTCTGTTTTAATTATTTACACAAGAGAACAGTGAGGCAGGTGCCAGGGAGGCCTCCTGCCTGTAGTCACACAGCTGGAGACAGCAGAGCGGGGACAGGAACCAAGACGTCCTGCCCGGAGTCCAGGCTTTCACCACCACACAGAGATGCTTCCTCCCATCACGATTAGAGCCATGGGGGCGATGTGTACACAAGCTCTCCCAGAGCAGCCCCCTCCCCTGCCAGTTGGAAAGAAAAGATCTGCCGGAGCTGCACAGGACGTTGGTGGTCACAGTCTCTGGTCTTAATGCTTCTCCTGCTGACCTTCAATTCAGACTCTGACCCACTGTTTTCCCTACATTAATTCAATAGTCAAAATCCCCCATTCTCAGTGCAAACAAGACCGAGCTTCTCATAAAACAAGTGACATCATATCACGGGTGGCAAACGGGTGACCCCCTCAGGCCAAATACAGCCCACAAATGTATTTTATGGTGTCTATACTTTCTTTTTTAAAAAATGTGAGTCGGCCCCCAACATTTAAATAAAGGAAATTTTACATCGGAGTAAATATTTCCAGTTTCTCTTGGAAAATTCTGCCCACACTGATCTGGCATTCCCAGGCTGACACCCACAGTTGCTGAGGGGCAGGTGCCCCCTGCAGCAAGGACACACATTTCCCAACCTGCCACAGCACTGCCCCTGGCCCGTCACTCACAGAGGGCGCCTTTGGGCTTGTGACTCCCGTTCTGTGAAATGAGCTAGGAGGACAGTCTGACCTCCCCACTCCAGAGTCACCCCCATCCCAGGACAGTGTCTCTTCTCTCCCCCTGAAAGTGCTCAGGAAGCTTTGGGATCAACTTTGTTGTCCACCAACCTTCCAGGGATGGTGAAGGGGGGGTGTGGGGGGCATCCCTCCCCAGGGGCCTGAGGACCTGCAGCCTTACCACCTGCTTTGCAGATTCGGAGTTCACTGTACAGTGGGGGGCACGTTAGGCCTAAACCTCATCCTTCCCACCACAGTTGTACTTCCTCCTGCTGGAGAGGCACAGCTATTAATTTTCTGCTCAAGAATTCTCTTGGGCTTAATGAATTGCTAGTCTCCTCATTACGCATCTACCTTCTTTCCTCTATTGCCTGCAAATCCCTTTGGAAGTTGTCCCACCAGCCGTTTCAGAGACCGAGCTGACGAACGGCCTTTCATGTACCAGGACGCCAAGTTCAACCCTCTGAGGTTTCCCGCCGTGCAGTCGAGCTGGGAGAACATCTTGTGCTCTCCTCGTGGACGGCTCATTAACGAGCAGCTGCCTTCACCCGGAGGCCTCTCCTGAGTCCATCCTGCTGGGCCCCCAGGCTGCAGCCCCAGTTCGGCTGTGAGATTCCCCCTCCCAGAGTTGGGAGCCCTGGCCCAGCAATGTGGGGAAGGACTCAGTCGCCCCCTGTCCTGTTTCATCCAAACAGAAGCACCTTGCCCCTGACGTGCCAACTGAAATCCCCAAGTTACTCAGCAACGTCCCATGGCTCAAGTCCTGCAGGCTTCCAGAATGAAGATAAGTGGGTTTCAAGTCCCCCCATTGCCCTTGGATTGCATTTAATGCCACTCTGTTTCCACAGATGGACGGGGCTTATTCAACCTGACACACAGAAAGCCCTTCTGTCCCCAGGGGAAAACGGCTGGCCACCTGCTCTCCCTGTCACCCTGATGTGAGGTCAGAGGGAACACACGGTGGTAGGAAACGCACCCATGATCAAAGGAACCACACAACCCCGGAAAACTCCTTACTGGTCCTTCAGTGACTTTGACCTTCAGCTCGTGCTGCTCGTAACCTGCAACCTGGTTAGTTCAAAACCGCCAGGGGAGGCTCCCCAAGGCAGTCTGCGCCCCTGCTCGTGGATCGAACCCCTGCTAACAGCGCCAGAGACACGGCCAGCTCTGTGCCCAAACGTGGGCACGAGCCTTCCTCAAGCACCTCCCTTCCTTCTTCCTGTATCCCCCGCCCCGGCGCAGAGCATCAGCCCCTCCCCGTCCCGGCACCTCCTCAAGCCCTTACCGGGGTCCCGCCCCTCGTCCGCCTCCGCCCACCCACGCCCCGCGGCCCCACCGTCACGTGATGACGTCCAGCTTGGCTCTTGCAAGACCAGCGTCACATGCCCCCGTCAGGACCCCCAGCCTGACACCCCCCACACGTGTAGGCAGAGGGGACCTCAGACGTGCCGTCGCCCTGCCACGCCCCTGCTCATGAGCCCTCAGGGGACCCTCACTGCTTCTCAGGAAAGGCCAGATGTCCCTGTTCACCGTTTACACCAATTCATGGAGCGGCTGCTCAGTGTGACAGGGGGCACCCCAGGCGAACAGCAGAGGCAGGATCCCAGTGTTCTAGCGGGGAGACAGACCCCAAAGAGGCAAAGAAAGGCATAAAGGGGAATTTCAGACAGCAGTTAAGTGCGGTGAAGAAAACGGGATGATGGGATGGAGAATGGGGGACATCAAGGGAGGTCCCTCCGGGAGGGACCAGAGACAGCCGCGTGCGGACCAGGCGCTAGGAGGGTGCCCACCACCTGGCCCTGTAGCCCTGCAGCCTCTCCCCTGCCCCCGCTCGCCCCAGCCCTTCACAGCCACACCACGTTCTCCAGAGGGCGATGCGGGTTCAGGCCGCGGGACTTCATTGCGGCTGCTCTCTGCCCGGGACATCCTTGCGCTCCGGCTGCCACGTGGGCTGACACGTATCGAGCCATCAAGACCGCGCGTCACGTCACCCCCTCTCTGATGCCTGCACCCCAACTCTTCCTCCCTCCTGCCAGATTCATCGCTCCCTCCTAGACCCTCCACTTCCATGGCTGATTCACACGTCTATTTTGCACATATTTTATTAGACATGATGCACCTCTGAGCCTGTCTTTCCACCTCTGCTCCCCAGCACCCGGCCCCTGCGCTCTGCAGGGACCCGAGATTTGTGACGGGGCTTTTGCGTCCCAGGAGACATGCAAGGGTGTGAGATGCGATGCTGCAAGAGAAAGCAGGCCTGCTCTTCCGCGGTCTTGACCTCCCCCGTAAGTCATTTACAACACACTCTTACGTCACGGCAACCATGCATAAACCGAGGGGTAGGAGGCAAAATCTGCGAGGAACTTCAGGTTCGGCAGTAACAGCTGTTATTATACAAGTCGGGGGTGGCCGCACCAGGCCCTGACCCAGGAGTGTCACGTCCTGCATCCGAGGTGAGGCTGCAGCGTGGGCATCAGAGGGTCTACTAGGGACCGAAGCCAAGGCCCGTGTACAGGAGCCCACACCGCACGGAACACAGAGGGAAGGTTCTAGGGCTGCCGACGCTGAATCAGGCGAAGGACCAGCGGAGGATGCGGCTGTTACTGACGCGTTCGTTCCGATGAACCAGGAAGTGGATTGAGCCGTAGTGCGTCACGTGCTCTCTGTGCTTTTGTGGAAGATGAGATGCTCCCGGGGCGGGGCGCGGGTAGAGCGAGGGCTCTGGAACCCACAGTCTGGCTGCTCCACCACAGACACTGGGACCCAGCAGGGAGGACCGCTCCTGCCCAGCACTGCGGTCCAGCTAGGGACACAAGCAGCTCGGTGCCCAGCCTGCGGTCAGGGCCAGTCTGTCCCATTCGCTGCTGGTCATGTTGTCATGAAACCTGGGTCAGAAGCTGGCTCTCCCCCCTCCACTTGCCTGAAATTTACCAAAGGACACTATAGTGGAAGTGAGAGCTGTCATCCACACAGGTTTCGGTACAAGTTCACAGCAGAACGAAGGCCCCCTGAGACCAAGCCCACCCCCGGCTGGCCCCTTCGAAGCCTGAACGACAGCTTCTGCAGGAACACTGTCCCCACGTCGCAGCGTGTAACGTCCTCAGGACCTGAAACAGACCTGCCCCACCTGCAGCACATCTGGAGGATGGAGATTCTCGGCTGTCACACTGTGTCCTGACCCTCTGTCCCCAGAGACACTAAGGGGGGGGGACCCCGCAGACACAAAGTCCTCTGGGACTAAAACTAACCATCACAGCATGCTTCTTCTCCTTCTAAATCCCTGAATATAAACTCCCAGAAGCAGAGTGTTCGGTTAAAATGTGCAAATTGTCATCCTGGCTCTTCACCTGCCCAGTTATTTTCAAGTCACATGGCTGCCAGCAGTGGGATGGCAATGGAAACCACCAACTCACTAGGGTGGGATATTCTTATATCATGATCAGTATTTACATTAGTAAAATATAACTTAGAATATTTAAAAATAATATTTTAAGTTTTATTGTCATTTTAATTGGGGATGAAAGGTTCTTTGTTACTATGAATTTTTTAATGTCTGTAGTTACTAGTGAAGCTGAATTATTTTCATGTATTTGTTAAGAAATTTTGCTCCCTCCCTCCTGAACCACAAATTCCAGGCTGTTACCCACTGATCTGCTGGGTTCTGCTGACAACTGGTTTTCATTCTTGAATGATGACATCATCTAATTCAATGCATTTTCCTCCTCCTCTTTTATCATTTCTGGAAATGCTGCTCATGTAAATAATCCATAAAAAGAAAAAAAAAACACTGATGTGTGAAAATAAGCATTACATGTAGTTTTATTTTAAAAGTAAAGATTTTGAAGCAAACTAAAAGTCTTGACTGTGGGAGGGAAAAGCAAAGCTGGTAGGTCTGTCCCCTCCTTAACACACTAGACCACTATTAAAAATGAACATTTGAATCCTATGAAAAAGAATGGAAAACCCTTCTGACATGATGTTAGATGGCAAAATCTTATGCATGCTAACAGGGCCTCCATAAAAAAATATGTATTTTTTACTTACATTTTTATAGTTAAAATTGAGAAATGGGTTTGAAATCATGTAATGAAAACTATACCCCCTAGAGATAAAATTAAGAGTTGAGCAAATTAAAGCAATCCTGAGGAAAAAAGGACAAAGCAGGAGGCACAACCCTCCCAGACTGCAGACTATACTACAAAGCTACAGTAATCAAACAGAGTGCTACTGGCACGAAAAACAGACATATGGATGAATGGAAAAGAATAGAGAGCCCAGAAATAAACCCACACGCCTACGGTCAATTAATCTATAACAAAGGAGGCAAGGATATACAATGGAGAAAAGACAGTCTTTTCAGTAAGTGGTGCTGGAAAACTGGGCAGCCACATGTAAATCAATGAGATTAGAACATTCCCTCATACCACATACAAAAATAAACTCAAAATGGTTTAAAGACCTAAATGTAAGACCTGAAACCATAAAACTCCTAGGAGAGAACATAGGCAGAACACTCTTTGACATAAATTGCAGCATTATTTTCTTGGATCAATCTCCTAAGGCAAAAGAAATAAATGCAAAAATAAACAGATGGGACCTAATTAAACTTAAAAGCGTTTGCACAGCAAAGGAAACCATCAATAAAACAAAAAGACAACCTACCGAATGGGAGAAAATATTTGCAAATGATGTGACTGACAAGAGGTTAATACCCAAAATCTACAAACAGCTCGTACAATTCAATATCAAAAAACCAAACAATCCAATCCAAAAAATGGGCAGAAGACCTAACTAGACATTTCTCCAAAGAAGACATACAGATGGCCAACAGGCACGTGAAAAGATGCTCAACATCACTAATAATTAGAGAAATGAAAATCAAAACTACAGTGAGGTATCACCTCACACCAGTCAGAATGGCCATCATCAAAAAGTCTATACATAACAAATGCTGGAGAGGGTGTGGAAAAAGGGAACCCTCCTACACTGTTGGTGGGAATGTAAATTGGTACAACCACCATGAAGAACAGTGTGGAGGTTCCTTAAAAAATTAAAAATAGAACTATCACATGACCAGAAATTCCACTCCTGGGTATAAATCCAAAAGAAATGAAAACACTACTTTGAAAAGAAACACGCACCCCAATGTTCATAGCAGCACTATTTACAACAGCCAAGACATGGAAACAACCCGAGTGTCCATCAACAGACAACTGGCTTAAGGTATATGTACATACACACAGAATATTAAGCAGCCATAAAAAAGAATGAAAAACTGCCATTTGCAGCAACACGGACGGACCTAGAGAATATTATCCTTAGTGAAATAAGTCAGAGAAAGACAAGTACTATATGATGTCATGTATATATGAATCTAAAAAATAATGCAAATGAATATGTATACAAAACAGAAACAGACTCACAGACATAGAAAACAAACTTGTGGCTACCAAAGGGGAGAGGAAAAGGGGGAGGGACAAATTCGGGGTATGAGATTAACAGATACAAACTACTATACATAAAATAGATAAGCAGCAAAGATATACTGTATAGTACAGGGAATTATACCCATTATCTTGTAATAACCTATAATGGAGTATAGTCTCAAAAATGCACAATCACTAAGTTGTACACCTGAAACTAATGCAATATTGTAAATCATCTATACTTCAATTTTAAAAAAAGGAAACTACTGAAGCACTTTGGAGAACTACAGCAGACAGGAAGAGAGGTGACAAAAGCAAACTCAAACTGAAATAGAGATGCTCACCAATAATCGTGTCTCGCTCACAATCACTCCCTCCACGACCTCAGCCTCCAGGTGGGCATCAGTTTCACGTGAATGCTTTAGAAAAATTTCAAGTCCTACTGGCAAATAGGCAAAACCTCCAATGTTGAATCATCAAATGGCAAGAGTCTGTGGTAATGCCTATATCTTAGTTTTCTTGTAACCATGAAAAAATGTAACATAGGTGAAAGAGGTAGAACACAGTATGATCAATAAATGTGAGACTCCTTCCTTCCAAAAAAAAAAAAAGAGTTGAGGAAATTAAGACAAAGGCCATACAACAGAAGATCAGACACACAACCCAAATGATACAACACACTTGTGACAGGTATCTGCATACTTGGCTATGAGCTTCCTGGTGGCCAAGGCAAAAAGGGAAGCACAATCAACTACAAAATGTGCATTCTCCTCAAGATACTAACAGACAGCTGTTACACAGAAGTACAGCTTATTTTGATCCTGAGGCCTCCAAGAACGGTCTTCCAAGGGTGACAAGGAAGGGGACACAGTGCAGCCTAAGGCAACAGTGACACTTAGGAGAAGGGCTCTGTTAAAATACAGATTCCTGTTCAAGAGACTTGGGGTGGGGCCTGGGAATCTGTGCTTTCACAAAGCTCCCTGGTGATTTGGATGGACGCTCTGATGTTGGAACTGGCGTGGATCGGGTGACCAATTACCCCCGCACCCCATATTTCCCGCTGTGTGAGCACAGGCAAGTGACTGCACTGTTCTGAGCCAGTTACCCTCATCTGAAAAACAGGACCATTAATAGCACCTACCCCAGAGAGCTCTCGCAAGGCTCCAAGGAGGTAATACGCATGAAACGCTTAGCAGGAAGCTGGTACACAGAAGACACTGAATACATGTTAGCAACGACAATCATTAATAACCACACTTTTCTGTCCCTCCTTAGATGGTGCATATGGGGCAGGATTCAAGTCACCCAGGAGGAGCTGGGCTCCCACCCGGCACTGCAGGTCGGGAAGAGGAAAAGCAGCAAATATTTATCAACATCTGTTATTATGCAATCCCCCACCCGCTGCAATGACGCCTCAACACCTCCCAAAGGAGCAGCTTCCTTTGCAGCAATTAAAATTAGCCATTTTTTTTTCCTGCTAAGGCCAGAAAAAGTAAGGTTTCTGTATTTTCTAAACCCTGTGTCCACAGAACTGAGACCCTGCACTGCGCCCCAGCATTCCTGACACCTTCAGCGGAAAGAAAGTCCCACGGTTAATGCTAGGTTCATGGTGATTATAAGAGTGCCAATCTCCACCTCCATCCTTAAAAGCATCAAGCCTCCTTAAAATTCCGCAGATTTCAAGGCAAGCACGGGGCAAGGGAGCAGGAGCACAGAACACGTCTTCCTGGGAATCTGTTTCCCGGAGGCCTGAGTGGCGGCAGCCTGTTCTGGATGTGGGAGAACAAAACGTACAAAGGGACCGGCTGGAGGGTCATTTAATGCACGTGCACTGAACGCCTGTATTAACGTGCCACTGGAGGGCGCTACTGAGCATTAATCAGCTTCTCACATGCGGTCCCACAGCAGAGGACGCCCCAAGGGAGACTTAACAGAAGGTTTGTGCATCACTCCGGAGGTGCCGGCCGGGCAAAAAACACCACAGTCACGGACGAGAACAACAATGTACTGACATTAACAACTACGCTAACACGACCTTGGCCCTCCAGGCGCTGCTTCTACAGCAGCTCACTACCCTGGCCTGGCCTGCTAGGTAGCCTCTGCCCCTGCCCAGGTGACAACTAGCCCGAGTGCATCCAGCCAGGACCAAACAGCAGCAGCTCCACCCCCCAGAGCGCCTCCTGCAGGGATGCACTTTCACCTGTCTGTCCAGGGACTAACCTGGAACCTTCTAAAGGGGCCCCAGGAGGAAGGTGCTGCCACAGTGTTAAATTTACAAACCAGGGGGAGATTCAGAGAAGGCCGTGCTGGCCCAAACCCACACCGCTGTGACGGAAAGCCTGGGATTTGAACCTACTTGTCTACGTTTCCCCAGAGCCCGTGGTCGGCCAAGAGTCTCTGTTTGCTAACTGCACTGTTCCGGAGGTGGGAGAATATTTGCATCCCCTCCGGTTCCCGCCAACACAGGCATGGAGTGTTTTGCACAGAAGCCCAGGGCACTGGCTGGAGGCCTGAATGTCCCCTGATGGAAGCCACACCAGTATGAGAAAACGCAAAGCAGAGACTTAGATAAGCCAGGCCCCCAGAGCTCTGCTTCCCCCGCCACCCAGGCCTGGGGGTTCTGAGGGACCACCCATTGTCTGACTCCTAGCCCACCTCCTCTGAGCTGTGTGACCCTGGGCAAGTTCCTTAACCTCTCTCTTCAAGCCTTAGTTTTCTCATCTGTAAAATGGAGATGATAATAACACCTCCTCTATCGGTTCCTGTAAAGATTAAATGAAATGAGGGAAAGGAAGCAAAACATATTGTACGGGGTCCGCACTTAAAAGGGAAAGTTGTCACTTGATCACTCTGTAGTATATACAGATGTCGAACTACAATGCTGGACACCTGAAGCTTATATAATAATAATAAAAGAGAAAGCTGTCGGGCATCCTTAACTGGCATGCACACAACCCAACTGAAGCAAGACAGTAATTTCTAGAACTTGCCCACTGTGTGAGGCACGGGAGCTAAGGGTCTGTAATACCCTGCGGATTCACTTACACACGCCGTAAAGGTGAGCTGGGCTCCCATATAGAAAGGGGGTGACCATGATCACAGGGCTTTACTCCTCCTTTACTCCCAAGCTGACTCCAACTTCATGCAAATCCCCAGAGCCAGCACACAGAGTCAGGGGAGACCGTGACCACTTCATCCTGAAAAGCCCTAGGAGCGCCCAAAAGATGAAAGAGTAAAGGGTCCGGGGCTTCCCCGGTGGCACAGTGGTTGGGAGTCCGCCTGCCGATGCAGGGGACACGGGTTCGTGCCCCGGTCCAGGAAGATCCCACATGCCGCGGAGCGGCTAGGCCCGTGAGCCATGGCCGCTGGGCCAGCGCGTCCGGAGCCTGTGTCCCGCAACGGGAGGGGTCGCAACAGTGAGAGGCCCGCGTACCGCAAAAAAAAAAAAAAAAAAAAAAAAAAAAAGAGTAAGGGGCTGGAAATTTTTAAAAAAACACAGTACGAAATCACCGACTGCACTTCAGGATACGGTGAATGGCACGTTGCCACAGCAACCAGAGGCTGAATTATTCAGCAAGCGATGGCAGAAGAATCTCTGAAAGGCGGCAAAACAAAGACAAAGGATCCAATTAAACCATTTCTGCAGGGGAAACAAACCGGGCCGGCCAGGAAGGCTACGTCTGCCTGCCTGGGATGTGACTTCTCAACCACGCTCTCTTCGTGTCTAATTCTGGGGTCGCTTTTCCGTTTTTAAACATGGTGACAAACATCCAAGGAGCTACTATGTTCTAGTCCAAGCTTTAAAATGAGTTACAGATTCCGTCCAGGGCCTGTGTCTGGGGTATCACTTAATTAGGAGTCCTTTGAGGTTTCCCAGCACCCCACCTTTTCCCACCTCCCATCTGCACTGGGAAACAGGAGTGGGGTCCCCAGAGTTCTCTTAAGCCAAGCACCATCATGACCATTTTGTTATCCTTGAATCACATATGCTACAATGTTTTCTATTTTTTTAAATTCACTTAATATTCTATCTTGAAAGAGAAGTTGGTTTGTTTAGCAAATAGAAAACCATTATCGCTTGGCCTAATTAGATGACAACTGCAAAAATAATACGTGTAAACATCATTTTTTTTGACTTTCGGGCAGGGAAGGATGTTTTAAAACATGGCACAGATAATATGGACCATAAAGTGTATCAGGGCCCAGGAAACTCTGCCCCGTGGGCTGCTGTTTATGTTTGTACATAAAGTCGCATTGGCATGCAGCCACACTCACTCACCACGCATTGGCCACGCGTTAGCGTGACGACAAGGTCGTGTGGCCACAGAGACACAGTAGGATCCACAGGGCCAGAAATATTCAGTATCTGACTCTTCACAGGAAAAGTCTCCTGACACCTGAAGTATATGAGCGATAATCTGATCCCTTTAAAGACAAAAAACTTTCCCACATCAAAGGAAAGCATGAACAAAATGGCAATACCAGTCCTGAAGAGGGAGAAGAGGTGTAATTTACAGACCTGGAAAAGACTGGAAGCTGCAGTTTCCAGGGTAAAATCCTCAAATCATTAAGATAAAGAAAACTGCAGGTAATGTACATGAAAGGAACTGAAAAAAACCAGACAGCTAATAAACACTGAAAAAAAAGTTCAATCTCATTAGAAACGAGAGAAAACCAGGCCTCGTGCGATGGTGCATCCCGTCCATGAGACAGGCAACAAGGACACCAAGCTTCATCTGCCAGCATATCCCCTTGGCCATGAGATCGATGCACCTGTGTTTCCACCCCTCCTTCCTTCCCACCCATAAGCATTTACTGAGCACCCATCTGGTCTGTACAAAGCCCCAGGGTGGGTACCAGCCACGCAGGAAGAGGTCTGAGGATGCTTCCGGGAATATGAAGCTCAGGGGAGCTCTCTCCCTCATTACCCACAACTGTATCTCTAGCAACGGCCACGGCGCCTGCCTGCCCCTCATTTGAGTAAAATAAGCCTTTGCTGAATGACCAGACGCAGAGTGCTAAGTGCGTGGTGGGTTGACAATCTCACTGCAATCAGGCTAAGAACGTCCAACCTGCAGAGGCCCCCTCAACCCGTTAATATCAGGGAATTCGTTAAAATCCCCCTCTCAGCCCAGAGACTGATCAGGTCGGGGTGGGGCTCATCAATCTGTATTTTAAAAAGCTTCTCCCTGGTCTGGGTTCAGAGCTGATACAGGAGGAGGGGCTGAGGACCCGGCTCCCAGGCCCCACGAGCCATGGTGAGCACCGACTTACTGAGCACCTACTTTGTGCCAGGGCTCGGCCATACGCCTTCCTTACGGGATCTCCCCCCCAAATTCACAATGACCTAGAGAGCATCAGCACCTCACTTTATAGACGAGAAAACCAAGGCCCGGGGAGGTAAGGCCGCTGGTCCAAGGTCCCCCAGCACGTCAGCACAGAGCAGGGCTATGTGATTCCAAGCCCTCAGGACCCCAGCTGGGGACCCCGGCTGCCTGCAGAAATGTGCGCCACGCTGAGCCCGCCCCTCCTCCACCGTGATCCCACAGCTGGTATCATCCCCATTTTACAGGTAAGAAAACTGAGGCCCACAGAATCACAGCATCTGGGCGCTGGGCTTCACCCCCTCACACTCATTGCCCTCCGCTCTGAAAAAACTCAAAGGATTTCAGAGGGTGGCAACACGGGGGCCCAAGCTCCCCGGCAGAGAGCAGAGACAAGGGCCCGTCCACCCGAAATGAGAAGACCTGAGCCTCAGGCAGAGGAAAGACCACCTGGAGAAGAAGTCCAGGGTGACCTTCAGATCAGGGGTCCTCGACTGGGGGATGGCTCCGTCCCCCAGGGGACACTTGGCAGTAACTGGAGACACTTTTGGTTGTCACCATGGGAAGCAGGGTGAGGGGCTGTGAGCATCTCCAGGGTAGAGGCCAGGGATGCTGCTAAATGTCCTACCGCGCGCAGGACGGCCCCATCAGCGTCATCCGGCCCCGAACGTCAGGGGCCCCGAGTTCGGGAGATCCTGCTCCCGGCCCTCGCTCCTCCGGAGGGCAGGGGGTCGCCACAGACCAGTAGCACCGGCAGCCCCCCGGAGCCTGTCCACACCAGAGGCCTTGCTTGGCTTCTATAACCAGTACTTCTCCACAGGGAAGAGGGGCCCCCAGCGGGGATCGGGCAATGTCTGGGGACAGTGTCGGCTGTCACAGAGGCGTGCAGCCTGCAGAGGCCAGGGAGGCTGCCAAGCATCCGACAGTGCCCCGACGGCCCCGGTGGTGAAAAGCCATCTGGCCCTGAGCGCTGACAGTGGCGAGGCTGGGAAACCCGCCCCGGGCACTGCGTTTGGGGCCGGGACAGCGCAGTGTGGGGAAGGTGGGACGTCCGAGGGGTCGGGCTGCAGGGCCGGGACCAGCCCCCACCGTGTCCACGCGCCACTCACTTGGAGAGCTTCATCTCAACCTGCTGCCGGATCTCCTGCCTCTCTTCGGCCGTCCTCCTGGGGAAGATATTGCGGTCCTCCAGTTCCTGCTTGCTGGGCCGGTTCCTCAGTTTCACTGCCAGGAGCTCCTTCTTGCACTTCCTCGGCAGTGTTCCTACGAGAAGGGGCGCCGAGAAAGCGGGTGTCAGGGGGCCGCAGGCTGCCAGTGCAGCGAGCACGTCCCACCCTCCTGCAGGGAAGAACCTGGACCAGAGCCACGCGGGCACGTCTGGCAGCTGTGATGCCCTCCAGCGAACGGTGGGCAACGCACCTCCCCTCACGAAGGCCCACACACAACCACGCCTTCCACAGGTGCGGGATCGTTCACGCATCCGGGGTCTCGAGAGGCAGTCCCGATCGACACCCTTTGCCCCAGAGCGATTACTAATAGCTCCACGTTTTCTTTCAGAAGTGCCCGGGTGCAGATCATAAACTACAGTTACTTTACCCGTGGTGGTCCCTCCCCTCATCCCCCTGTCACCCTCCTCTCCCCTCTGCCTGTGACCCCGTGGCCATGTGGGTCCTCTTCCATTCCTGGACGATCCCAACTCAGGGTCTCTGCACCATGTCTTTCCCATGGCGACCCCCCTGGCTCTGCCTGGACCATCCAGGGCCGGCCACCTCCTGAATCACGCTGCTGGCCTCGAGCCCTGCCCTCAAAGAGGCCCGATGGGTCCTCCAATCACCATCACCCACCCGATTAACTCCTCCCCTATCTGGTCTCTTTCTTGTTCACTAGCTTATCCTCCATCCCCTCCACTAGCTTTTAAGCTCGACAACAGTCTGTTCTCCTGGGTCCTGGAACAGTGTTGACGTAGCAGGTTATCAAGGAACACGGCTGAGTGAGCCTGGTTCAGGGTCTAGGAGGCTGACATTGACTTTCAGTTCTACACACGTCCAAGCAGCAGAGTGACATCGGTGTGCATGTATGGTCTTAAGGAACGACGTTTAAACGTACTGAAGAGCAGAAAAGGGGGCTGGCTGCATTCACGGGCAGAAGAGGAAACGGCATGGAGCTGCATGAAGAGCAGAGTCCTTACCTGCCCCGCAGCGAGCGCCCGTGCTGGTAACGGGCAGGGAACTCCGGAACACAGTATAGACTGCAGTTTTGCGGTGTGTGGTCTCGCGCTTTCACTAGGGCATGGGTTTAAATCCCGGGGGCTCAGACCATCATCCAATGAGGTCAAGCCCACAGGTGGAGGGAAACTTTATTTCTTAAGAATAATGGCTCCCCAAAGAAAGCCCATTGCTACTGTGGGGTACAGGAATACAAAGCAAGAAATGCCTACTAAGGTGATAGTTTAACAGAAGTCTGGGATAAAGTAAGATATAAAAAATTGGACTTGACTGAGGCTTGAGTTTCTAATATGAACTTGTTTGCTGTGCGTTTTATTAGAGACAAAGAGAAAAATAATGACCCCCAAAGCCATTTCAGCCAGGACTCCAGCCCAATTTTGTTTTAATAGCTTTATACATGACTAGAGTCCTGTATTTACAGAATCATGAAAGCCTAAGGCAGTCACACGCATTTTTCTGTTGATCTTTACTGCATGGTCTGGGGGAGATGGAAAGCTAAACTGGCATTTATGAACTGAGGGAGTCTCAAAGGTCTCAGGACAAATCCTTCGTGAATGTCAAAGGTCTGATAGGTGGAGAGAAGGATTGCCATTTTTAGACAACTGTAATATGCTAACCATGAAACTACACTGAATGTGGTTTCATCTTTTTAGCTTTCGATGAAGAATGTCTTTAAGCCTACTGCAAATGTCTCGGCATACTTGTCATCACAAACTTTAAGCATATTTGTTCTTAACTGAGAGAAAGATCCTTTCATCAGAGATTTCTAGATGTAATGAGAATTCACTCCACAGGAAATCTCTGTGCTAAGAGCAATTAATTCTCCTCGGCTTATTCATCCAGGCCCTAAGAGCACAACATGGCACCCAGTAGGGCCACAATGAAAACGTCTGGGCTGACGGCCTTCCCCAAGCTATCAGGAGGTTAACAGGTTTGACTACTTAAAAGTCAAAAAGGGAAACTTCCAGACAAATAGCTTAAAGTGAGGGCTTCTCATGAAGCTGAGGGGCACTTCTACACAACTGATGGAATTAATCTAAATGAGCAGGGGATCCAGAGCAGGATGTGACACTGAGAACCAGAGGCCAGGAGACCTTCCTGTCCTGACAATGGGAACAAGCTACCCTCTCCCCCAAAGGCCCCCAAACACACTTGTGATCCTACCTTTGGGGCCAGAAATCCCACTTCCAAGAGTCTGCTCCCAAAACAAATGGGACAAGCACACAAAACACACATAAGAGGGTGTTCACGCAGCCTCATTTACGAAAGAAAGAAATTAAACACAGCCGAAATACGACCAGGCAGCATGTGTTAAATTATGGCGCATCTGTAGCATGTGAATATCGTGAACCTATCATGAACCTAAAAACAGTGGTATATGCATTACTGAGGGACAAAAAGACAGACGGGATATGTTGCTAAGAAAAGCAACCTGTAGGAAAGTATGTACTTTTATATATAAATATATCTGCGTATGTGTTTGCATCTAATTTTGTAAGAATTTATAATCTTCTTATAAATCGGCACAGAGATGCCAGGAATGGATTTTACTTATTAATTTTGGTTTTCTGTATTTTATTTTTAATCATCAACATAGCTTCCTTATATCAAAATAACTGTTTAAAAAGAAAGACCTTTGTGGAGTGACAGCAGTGAAGATAGTGGAAAATTCTCTCTATAAAAGCAACCAGAAAACTGCAAAATCATTAGAGTCAACTTTTTCAGAACTCTGTAAATTAACTAAAGGGTTGCACAGCAACACAGGGAATCTTTATTCAAGGAAAACTGGATGAATCTCAGGAAGAATGTTTTACTCAGTCCCTTTCTCCCCTGGCCCTTTCTCCAGCTTGGCAGCAGCCTTGAAGCAGTCTGTTTTCTGCTGAAAACCAGGGACCTGGCAGCCACTGGAGGGAGGGGAACAGGCTTCATTCCCAAAGAGCTGTCATCATTTGACCTGTCGCTGGTTCCCTGAAGTCCCCACTGCAAGGCTGTCCACGTTGGATCTGACTCAGAGCTGGCCCAATGCAAAACTACCTTCTCCCCGGGGGCGTGCTTGTCAAAAACAATACTGTCTTTCCAAGCGCAAGGCTTTCATTTATCTTTAGACCAGTCTTCCTCAATACTCTATGGAGTTGTTGATTGGCCAAAGCCAATAAAAATCAATGCATAGGCCAAATACTGTAAGTCAATTAAAAGAAAAACCTTAGAAGAGAAAAAGGGACTGAGAAAATATTTGAAGAGATTACAGTTGAAAACTTCCCTAATATGGGAAAGGAAATAGTTAATCAAGCCCAGGAAGCACAGAGAGTCCCATACAGGATAAATCCAAGGAGAAACACGCCAAGACACATATTAATCAAACTATCAAAAATTAAATACAAAGAACAAATATTAAAAGCAGCAAGGGAAAAACAACAGATAACACATAAGGGAATCCCCATAAGGTTAACAGCTGATCTTTCAGAAGAAACTCTGCAAGCCAGAAGGGACTGGCAGGACATATTTAAAGTGATTAAGGAGAAGAACCTACAACCAAGATTACTCTACCCAGCAAGGATCTCATTCGGATTTGACGGAGAAATTAAAACCTTTACAGACAAGCAAAAGCTAAGAGAATTCGGTACCACCAAACCAGCTTTACAACAAATACTAAAGGAACTTCTCTAGGCAGGAAACACAAGAGAAGGAAAAGACCTACAATAATAAACCCAAAACAATTAAGAAAATGGTAATGGGAACATACATATCAATAATTACCTTAAATGTAAATGGATTAAATGCACCAACCAAAAGACACAGACTTGCTGAATGGATACAAAAACAAGACCCATATATATGCTGTCTACGAGAGACCCACTTCAGACCTAGGGACACATACAGACTGAAAGTGAGGGGATGGAAAAAGATATTCCATGCAAATGGAAGTCAAAAGAAAGCTGGAGTAGCAATTCTCATATCAGACAAAAGAGACTTTAAAACAAAGACCATTACAAGAGACAAAGAAGGACACTACATAATGATCAAGGGATCGATCCAAGAAGAAGATATAACAATTGTAAATATTTATGCACCCAACATAGGAGCACCTCAATACATAAGGCAAATACTAACAGCCATAAAAGGGGAAATCGACAGTAACACATTCATAGTAGGGGACTTTAACACCCCACTTTCACCCATGGACAGATCATCCAAAATGAAAATAAATAAGGAAACACAAACTTTAAATGATACATTAAACAAGATGGACTTAATTGATATTTATAGGACATTCCATTCAAAAATAACAGAAGACACATTCTTCTCAAGTGCTCATGGAACATTCTCCAGGATAGATCATATCCTGGGTCACAAATCAAGCCTTGGTAAATGTAAGAAAACTGAAATCATATCAAGTATCTTTTCCGACCACAACGTTATGAGACTAGATATCGATTACAGGAAAAGATCTGTAAGAAATATAAAACACACACTACTTAATAACCAAGAGATCACTGAAGAAATCAAAGAGGAAATCAAAGAACACCTAGAAACAAATGACAATGAAAACATGACAACCCAAAACCTATGGGATGCAGCAAAAGCAGTTCTAAGAGGGAAGTTCATAGCAATACAATCCTACCTTAAGAAACAAGAAACATCTCAAATAAACAACCTAAACTTACACCTAAATCAATTAGAGAAAGAAGAACAAAAAAAACCCCAAAGTTAGCAGAAGGAAAGAAATCATAAAAATCAGATCAGAAAGAAATGAAAAAGAAATGAAGGAAACGATAGCAAAGATCAATAAAAACTAAAAGCTGGTTCTTTGAGAAGAAAAACAAAATAGATAAACCACTAGCCATACATGTCAAGAAAAAAAGGGAGAGACTCAATAGAATTAGAAATGAAAAAGGAGAAGTAACAACTGACACTGCAGAAATACAAAAGATCGTGAGAGATTACTACAAGCAACTCTATGCCAATAAAATGGACAGCTTGGAAGAAATGGACAAATTCTTAGAAATGCACAACCTTCCGAGACTGAACCAGGAAGAAATAGAAAATATGAACGGACCAATCACAAGCACTGAAATTGAAACTGTGATTAAAAATCGTCCAACAAACAAAAGCCCAGGACCAGATGGCTTCACAGGCGAATTCTATCAAACATTTAGAGAGGAGCTAACACCTATCCTTCTCACACTCTTCCAAAATATAGCAGTGGGAGGAACACTCCCAAATTCATTCTACGAAGCCACCATCACTCTGATACCGAAACCAGACAAAGATGTCACAAAGAAAGAAAACTACAGGCCAATATCACTGATGAACATAGATGCAAAGATCCTCAACAGAACACTAGCAAACAGAATCCAACAGCACATTAAAAGGATCATACACCATGATCAAGTGGGGTTTATCCCAGGAATGCAAAGATACTTCAATATTTGCACATCAATCAGCGTGATACACCATATTAACAAACTGAAGGAGAAAAACCATATGATAATCTCAATAGATGCAGAGAAAACTCCTGACAAAATTCAACACCCATTTATGATAAAATCCCTCCAGAAAGTAGGCATTGAGGGAACTTTCCTCAATATAATAAAGGCCATATATGAAAAACCCACAGCCAACATCGTCCTCAGTGGTGAAAAACTGAAAGCATTCCCACTAAGATCAGGAACAAGACAAGGTTGCCCACTCTCACCACTCTTATTCAACAGAGTTTTGGAAGTTTTAGCCACAGCAATCAGAGAAGAAAAGGAAATAAAAGGAATCCGAATCGGAAAAGAAGAAGTAAAGCTGTCACTGTTTGCAGATGACATGATACTACACATAGAGAATCCTAAAGATGCTACCAGAAAACTACTAGAGCTAATCAATGAATCTGGTAAAGTAGCAGGATACAAAAATAATGCACAGAAATCTCTTGCATTCCTATACACTAATGATGAAAAATCTGAAAGTGAAATCAAGGAAACACTCCCATTTACCATTGCAACAAAAAGAATAAAATATCTAGGAATAAACCTACCTAAGGAGACAGAAGACCTGTATGCAGAAAATTATAAGACACTGATGAAAGCAATTAAAGGTGATACAAATAGATGGAGAGATGTATCATGTTCTTGGATTGGAAGAATCAACATTGTGAAAATGACTCTACTACCCAAAGCAATCTACAGATTCAATGCAATCCCTATCAAACTACCACTGGCATTTTTCACAGAACTAGAACAAAAAATTCACAATTTGTATGGAAACACGAAAGACCCCGAATAGCCAAAGCAATCTTGAGAATGAAAAACGGAGCTGGAGGAATCAGGCTCCCTGACTTCATACTATACTACAAAGCTACAGTAATCAAGACAGTATGGTACTGGCACAGAAACAGAAAGATAGATCAATGGAACAGGAAAGAAAGCCCAGAGATAAACCCACGCACATATGGTCACCTTATCTTTTATAAAGGAGGGGAGAATATACAGTGGAGAAAAGACAGCCTATTCAATAAGTGGTGCTGGGAAAACTGGACGGCTACATGTAAAAGAATGAAATTAGAACACTCCCTAACACCATACACAAAAATAAACTCAAAATGGATTAAAGACCTAAATGTAAGGCCAGACACCATCAAAGTCTTCGAGGAAAACACAGGCACAACACTCTATGACATACACCACGGCAAGATCCTTTTTGACCCACCTCCTAGAGAAATGGAAATAAAAACAAAAATAAACAGATGGGACCTAATGAAACTAAAAAGCTTTTGCACAGCAAAGGAAACCATAAACAAGACCAAAAGACAACCCTCAGAATGGGAGAAAATATTTGCAGATGAAGCAACTGACAAAGGATTAATCTCCAAAATATACAAGTAGCTCATGCAGCTCAATATCAAAAAAACAAACAACCCAATCCAAAAATGGGCAGAAGACCTAAATAGACATTTCTCCAAAGAAGATACACAGATTGCCAACAAACACATGAAAGAATGCTCAACATCATTAATCATTAGAGAAATGCAAATCAACACTACAATGAGGTATCACCTCACACCAGTCAGAATGGCCATCATCAAAAAATCTACAAACAGTAAATGCTGGAGAGGGTGTGGAGAAAAGGCAACACTCTTGCACCATTGGTGGGAATGTAAATTGATACAGCCACTGTGGAGAAAAGTATGGAGGTTCCTTAACAAATTAAAAATAGAACTACCATATGACCCAGCAATCCCACTACTGGGCATATACCCTGAGAAAACCGTAATTCAAAAAGAGTCGTGTACCAAAATGTTCATTGCAGCTCTATTTACAATAACCAGGACATGGAAGCAACCTAAGTGTCCATCGACAGATGAATGGATAAATAAGATGTGGCACCATATATACAATGGAATATTACTCAGCCATCAAAAGGAACGAAACTGAGTTATTTGTAGTGAGGTGGATGGACCTAGAGACTGTCATACAGAGTGAAGTCAGAAAGAGAAAAACAAATACCGTATGCTAACACATATATATGGAATCGAAAAAAAAAAAAGAAAAACAAATCGTCAGAAGAACCTAGGGGCAAGACGGGAATAAAGATGCCAACCTACTAGAGAATGGACTTGAGGATACGGGGAGGGGGAAGGGTAAGCTGAGACAAAGTGAGAGAGTGGCATGGACATATATACACTAACAAACGTAAAATAGATAGCTAGTGGGAAACAGCCGCATAGCACAGGGAGATCAGCTCGGTGCTTTGTGACCACCTAGAGGGGTAGGATACGGAGGGTGGGAGGGAGGGAGACGCAAGAGGGAAGAGATATGGGGACATATGTATAACTGATTCACTTTGTTACAAAGCAGAAACTAACACACCATTGTAAAGCAATTATACTCCAATAAAGATGTTAAAAAAAAAAAAAAAAAAGTAAAACCTTGATGTTACCAGATCCAGCTCAACTCCAGCCAACGTTGGAGAGCTTTTCCCACACACAGCTGACAGACAGGGCTCAGGAAGCAGGGTGGGCAATGCTGGCTCTTCTCCCAGGACCCAGCACGGCCCAGAGAGCTGCTGACCCCAGAGCTCTGGGCTCCACCTCACCGGGCGGGGGGCAGCCTCCTGAGCTCCACGCAGGCCGACACACCAGCGTGTGTGGGACTCAGAACATACCCTCAGCCCCGTCTCATCAGCGCCCATTAGCCACCCGGTGGAGAAAGGATGCTCGTGGGGGGTCTCAGGCCTTGGACCACTCTCTTCCTTGTGAAGCCTCCCTTCTCTCTCCCTACGCACCACTGGCCGGCATCCTCCCACTGCCATAGCCACGCCTCTGTCTCCTTGGCTGGTTCTGCATCATCTCCCCTCTAGACGTGGGTGAGCCCAGGACTCAACCCTCAAACCCCTCCTCCACGCTTGCTTCCTGCACAACCTCTTCAGTCCCACGACACTAAGGACCAGCTGCCAATGCTCAGAATCTCCCTCTCCAGCTACATCCTCTCTCCTGAATCCATGGTGCATCTTTGGCTTCCTTCATGATGTCTCTACCCAGGTCCCAATCAGGCATCTCAAACTTAGCACGTCCACAACTGAACTCCTGTTTTCTTGCTGATAGGTTAAGCGACAGAACCGAGATTCATACCCAGGCCTGAGCTCAGCATCCACACTCTTAGCCGTGACCTTCGCAGATCTGTTAGGTTCAGCAAGGCACCATCTCTAGTGCACCTGTCGTACGCCTGGCCCCCAAGAGCAGAAAGGAGGACCACGTGGTGCACGCCCCACTGAGCTCACTCAGGTGAGGGAGGGAGACGTGAAAACAAGCCCCTGTAATGATCTGAAACACATTATGTGTGTTCCTATTTGCACATCCTCACAACGTATTCTAAGTATCTGTGTGGCTTTCCCTAACCACAGTCATTATCTGAGCTTGAAACATTTTCACTCAATGGAGAAAAACAAATCTGGTGAGCTCATCCATGGAGAGGACTCTGCCTTGTTCATTTCTTTCCCTGCACAAACTCGGGAAATGTCTGCTGAATTACACAGCACAAAGAGGAATGATCAGGCCACATGAGGAAGGGGGCTTGTCAAGATCAAGGAAGGGTTTCTGAAGGAAGGAGCATCTGGGCTGGAACCTATAAGAAGGAGTCCCTCCTGAGGACCCGGTCATATCAGAACCCAGCTTGTTCCACAGAAGGGATGTGCCATGAAAACTTGTCTCGGGCTCCAAAGTAAGAGTGGTGACTTTAACTTCTACTTCTGACCAGGATGGAGTAATACACACTGAATTCCCCACCCACAAATGAAACAAACAAAAATCAAAATATATGAAACGATGGTTTTGATGATACTGGAAAGGACAGTGACCCCTGAGATGGGAATCAAATAAAGTGAGCCCTATGATGACCCAGCTTACTGCCTCTGGAGATTTCCTAGGCCATGGACCGGGGAGAGGCAACAGGAAGAGCTTGGAAAACTACCTGAGTTGAAAACATGAAGCCTTAGAGACCAAGACAGCAAGAGTTTGCGGGTGGAAATGGGAGGCAGAGCAACACAGACAGAAGTTGGAGATCTGCAGAACCAGACAGTGGACGTAAACTCAATAAAATCAATGATCACATGAAGTGTAAACAGTTTGAACACCTTAACTAGAGGCAAAAATTCTTAGGATGGACAAAAAAGCAAGAGCAAACTACATGCTGCCTACAAAACATACACTTTAAATAAAAAGATGCAAATATTATAGATGAAACGTACAAAGGGAAAACGAGGTACCATTCTAAGATTAATCAAGAGAAAGCTGAAGTGGTCTATTAACATCAGACAAGGGAGATTCCAGAGCAAAGGAGTTACTCAGGGATAAAGAGGATCGTCCCAAGTGATAGAGGGACAACTTCATTAGGAAGATGGGACAGTCCTAGATACTGATGGCCCTATTAAGAGGGTCAAATACACGAAGCAAAAACTAATAGAACTGAGAGAAGTAGATAAATCTACAGTTATAGTTGGAGATTTCAGACCTCTGTCTAAGTAACTGATAGAGCAAGTAGACAGAAAATGTGCAAGGAGGGACACATCCCCGGTGGTCCAGTGGGTAAGACTCCATGCTCCCAGTGCAGGGAGCCCGGGTTCGATCCCTGGTCGGGGAACTAGATCCCACATGCATGCCACAACTAAGAGTCCGCAGGCCACAACTAAGAAGTCTGCATGCCGCAACTAAAGATCCTGTGTGCTGCAACAAAGATCCCACATGCCGCAACCAAGACCCAGCGCAGCCAAAGTAAATAAATAAATAAATATATTTTTTTAAATGTGGAAGGATACGGAGGATTTGACCCACACTATCAAGAAATCTGATCTGATGAACATTTATGAAAACACTCTAACCCACAACACAAGAATACACATTCTTTCCAAGAGCACGTGCAATATTTACCAAGACACACCATACTCTGGGCCACAGAGCAAGTCTCAGTAAATTAAAGAGGACTCAAGTCATACAAAGTATATTCTTTGGCCAGAGTGGCATTAAGCTGGAAATCAACCAAAAGATCTCTAGAAATATACCCAAATCTTTGGAAACTAAATTTTAAAATTCCAAATAACCTACAGTCCCAAGAAGAAATCAAAAGGGAAATTAGGAAGCATTCTGAAGTAAAAATAAACACAGCATGTGGGAAATTTACAGCATTAAATGCCTAAATTAGAAAAGAGGAAAAGTCTCAAATCAATGACCTCAGATTCCATCTTAAGAAGCTAGAAAGAGAACAAATTAAAACCAAGGAAGTACAAGAAATAATAAAGATCAAAGTAGAAACTGATGAAATAGAAAATAGAAAAACAGTAAAGCTAACACTTTGAGAAGAGCAATAAAACTGATAAAACTCTAGGCAGACTTATCAGGGGAAGTGGAGAGACGAGAGTGAGAAGAGGGACACACGCACATTACCAGTGTCAGGAATTAGATGTGCAATAACTACCTGCTTCAACACAAACTACCAAGACTCACTTAGGAAGAAATATATAACCAGGATAGACCTATATTTATGAAAGAAATACACTTTCTACTTAAAAACCTTCCCCCATTTAAAAAAAAAAAAGCCCTGCAGGCCCTGATGGATGCATTGATGGATACTGTGAAACATGTAAGAAGTAAATAATTCCAATTCTATACCAACTATTTCAGAACACTGAAAAGAAGCGTAGACGTTAAAACTCGCGCTATGCAGCCGGAATTTATTGCGACATCAAAACCAGAAAAGACACCTGCAGAAAAGGATGCTAAAGATGAACAGCCCTCGTGAGCATGGATATAAAAACCCTAAACAAAACGGTAGCAAATCCAATCCAACAGTTTATACAAACGGTAACACATCATGACCAGCTGGGAGGCAAAGTGGTTTATCATTTGAGAAGCAACCAATATCATTTGCCAAATTAACAAGCTTTGAAAAAGAAAAAATGTATTAGGGTCACCCTTCCATTTACGGGGCGTTTGCTGACCCTCATCAGAGCCCGCCGGCCCAGAGGGTTCCGCCCGCTCACCTCAACGGTGAGTCAACGAGGGGTAAGGTTAAGTTCACGGAGGCGGGAGCTGTCCCAGGTCACAGCTGGGCGCAGAGCTCAGGCTGTCTGCCTTCTGGCTCAGAGAAGCGTGATCTCTCACTCAGCCATAAGAACAATGCACACGCATTGCAAACAACCGGAGCACAAGAGCAGTACTAAGAGGAAAGGATCCCCTTTCCCCGCCCACATCGCGCCTCCAGAAGAAACCACTAGGGGTGTTTTCTGGCACCTGCTTCCAGAGCTATTTCTCTACCATTAACCACTGACACGCCCACTTAACTCTTCTGTTTCACAGAAGCAGGATCGCACCGTGCACAGTACAGCAAAAAGCTGTTGCTCACACATCTGCTCCTAAAGAAGGACGGACTGATCCAGCTCTTTCTCTTTTATGGCTGCAAATGATCCCCGAGTGTGGATGCCACATAATCCCACCACTTGTTGATCCAGCTCCCTGTGAATGGACATCTAGGTTAGTGCTTATTCTTGGTCTCTTAACCAGAGCTTCAGGGACTGCCCTCGTTCCTGTATTTCCCTGCACGTGGATGAATATTCCCATCAGCTCGATCCCTGGCAAGGCGAGCATCCCTGAAGCGAAGCTGCCAAGTATTTTAGGTTTAGACAGACGCTCCTTCCCCCCTCCACCCTGGATCACTGCCTCGCTACTGCTTCCAGAACCACAGTCTTGAGAGGAACTGTAAATGGGGTCGGGTATAAAGAAGAACAGAAGGCTGAGGAGTTAAAAATAAACTCAGCACGAGATCTTTTTCTCAATTAGTCACACTTTGGAATTTATCCTAAGGACATCGTTACAGAGATGCGCCAAGTCTTGGCTACAAGGATGCGTATACTCCCGCCGTTTTCCCCCCAAACTGCAGACTGGCAACTGTGGAATCCAGGAGGCTCGGCCGCTTCAGGCTTTGGCATTTGAGTGGGAGGCGGCGGAAGGCATGGGTGCCCCGAGAGTGGAGCAGGGCGGGGATGGGGATGCCCCCCCCCCCCGCTCCCCGGCTGCAGGAGCCCCGTGTGAGGAGTCCTCGCACCTGCCTCGGCACAAGCAGGGATGCTGTGGGGCCGTCTTTAACCTGCTGTGGATTTTCCATTTCAGACTTCATACTTTTCAATTCTGGAATCTGCATTTTATAGTTTCTTTTTCTCTTTTATAGTTTCTGGTTCTCTGCAAAGATTCTCCATCTGTTCATTCATCCTGTTCTTTAAGACCCTGAACATGTTCACAATGATGGCAGATCTATTTTGGTTTTGAACATGGTCGTCTACTCCGTGGCATGTTCCTTACTCCGGAGGCTTGGCCTTCCTGGGGTTTTGAAAGATGGTCCACGGTGCTCTCCGAGGTCTCTCCGCGGTCTGGGCTGGATCCCAGCATCCCTGGCCTCCAGCACCACGTTCTTCCCTTGCCCCTACAGGTGATCCCTGCTAAGTCCTGTGGAATTCTGTCTGCCCTTGGCCAGCTGAATCTCCACGTGAACTTCTGGGGCCCCCTTCACAGACCCCCCTTTTCCAGGACCCTGTCCTACGAACTCCAGCTGCTTCAGCAACACAGAACTGCATCTAGGTCTCCCGATCTTGGTGTGATCACCACTCTGCTTGGAGGCCACACCCCTGCCCTACCCCCCGCCCAGGAAGATGCTCCAGGCAGAAAGCTGGACTACCAGTTGCGGGGCTCACTCTGTGTGTACCCGTCTTCCAAGGATAAAAGTGAATCTCAATGTGAATTTCAAACGTGAGCTAGTACTGCAATTTCAGTGGATAATTCTGTGCATCACTATAATTCCACAGCCCCAGAGTTCTCTGGAGTTTGGAGCCTGGAAAAAGCATTGCTGCCTGTCACAAGAGGAAAGAGAGGGTGCCCTGCTGTGTCAAGAGCTGTGTGCAACGGACAGGGGGTGGAGTCTGGGCCCTGAGTTCCACCCCAGACCCATCTCGTAACAACTACCCATGGAGCCCAAACCAGCCGATTAATCTCCTGGGCCTCAGTCTTGTCATCTGTGAAATGGAGCAATGGAACCCAGGCCAGGTCATATCTCCTGTGTTTCTTCCAAGGTTCATCACCTCAGTCGTCACTGAGGACCTACTACGTGCCGGGCACTGTGTTGAGAATGACACAGAAATGGGCCACAGTGCCTGAGCCAAGGGAACTAAGAATCTGAGACAAGGACAAAGCAAGTCCCCCTGAAACCTGCCCCCTCCCAGAGAACAGGAGGTCTCTGTGGTCACCCAGCTACCACAGTCAAAAGAAAGGATGGCTTTCCGACCAGGGCTGCTACCCTTCCTCCGTGACTTGGAGCATCTAGGGTCCCATACAATGCAGACCCTGATTCAGAGGGTCAGGGTGGAGCCCAAGACTCTGCATATCGGAGCTCCCAGGGGACCACTGGTGAGGAGGCCAGGGACCCTTCTCTCTGCTCAGCTCCTCCTGTGCAGTGGTCTCTGTGCGCCACTGTGGTCAGCAGGATAATGGCCCCAAAGATGTCCACGTCCTGTCCCCTGCACAGAGGGACCTCCATCAACACCTGTCCACTGCTGGGTGGCGCTAAGCACACTGCCCACCTCATCTTGTGTCATCCTCATGGCGGCTCCCTCAGGCCCTGGAAGACTTCTGCCGAGGGTGGCCTCCTGGGCCAGAGCAGGTCGCCCTGCTCCCCATTAGGACAGAGAGGAGTGGGCAGCCAGGGGCAGCCCTTACTGCCCTCTGCAGAAGGGCCTGAGGGACAGTCTCGCAGAATTAAGACTTCAGGTTCTTAAAGTAATTCTCCAAGGGAACTGAGATGCCCTTTTTGAGGGGAAACTGAGGCTCCAGGAGAACTGAGAGCCCCAAGGCCGTGCATGCTGGGCCCGAGTGGACAAACTTTTAGGGACGCTGAGGTGCCCTGGAGAGTTTGCTGATGGGTGATCCCTCGTGGCTACAGAGCTAGAGAGACCTGCGTTCAGAACAGGCATGTGGGGCTTCCCTGGTGGCGCAGTGGTTGAGAATCTGCCTGCTAATGCAGGGGACACGGGTTCGAGCCCTGGTCTGGGAAGATCCCACAGGCCGCGGAGCAACTAGGCCCATGAGCCACAACTACTGAGCCTGCGTGTCTGGAGCCTGTGCTCTGCAACAAGAGAGGCCGCGACAGTGAGAGGCCCGCACACCGCGATGAAGAGTGCCCCCGCTTGCCACAACTAGAGAAAGCCCTCGCACAGAAACAAAGACCCAACAGAGCCAAAAATAAAAATAATTAAAAGAAGGCTCAAAACAAACAAACAAAAAACGGGCACGTGTCCCCCCACCCCTTTGCCTCGGTTTCCTCAACTGTGAAAAAGGGACAGTGATAGATAGTACATGCCCCGTCAGGGGATTAGGTGACAGAACGGGAGAGAAGCTCTCAGGAAAGTACCCAGGAAAGTACCAAGGAAAGCACAAAGAAACAGCAGCTCTTCTATGTCGGATTATCACTGGGCCTACGAGTCCCTCGCACAGATCTGCTGCTTGGTGCTCAGTGAGAACCACCAGACCCTCACAGGGTCACCCGCAAACGGCCCACCAGCTTGTCCCAAAGAGGCCCCTCTTCCGAGCATCCTGCATCCCAGTGGCTCTCTACGGCGCCACCTAGTGTGCATGCGGGGAATGGCCGGTTTCCAGGTAACGTCAACCCCAGAGCCCCAGGCCAAGCCCAGGCAGTGGCCGCTGGTGTTCTGTCCGCTCATCCTGCAGTGAGGACAGGTGATCTCTCTCCTCACCCGACTCAAGTGACTCTTCACATCACAGGATACACCTCAAGGGGCCTTTCAATAACCTTGCACCACATTTAAAATAGGATTCAAATAACATTACACATTTTAGCTTTTACTTTTCACAAGTGGGTCCAGGCGAAAGGATGCCGGAGCCTGCAAAGAGGGCCACCCTGTCTTTCAGTTCAGGAAACACCACAAAGTGCCCGGCCTCACCTCTCCCCACAGCGATGTTCCTGTGTCACCACACCATGCAGCCCGATGTGTCAGGATTTCTGGTCCAGACACGGCCCTCTTCTGCCTCCTTGCCTTGACGCTGACCAGCAGCTTTTAATGTAGCCAGGAACTCCTCAGGTGGTCTAGTTTTTCCTTAGAATCCTTGGGGACCCAGAGCTGGGACATGAAGTACTTGTTGAATAAACAACAAAGCAGATTTTTGTACAAAGCTTTGTGGAAAATTCTAGCTTTTATACTATGGTGGACCTATCAAGGATGAACTTTGGACCAGGTGCACCAGAATCACTGCCCCCCCCCCCCGCATCTACGCACTTGCCGAAATGCCAATCTCTGGGCCTCACTTTCAGGATTCAGTAGGTCAGGCTGTGGTAGAAAATGAAAATATTAACACCATGGCTTATTTCATGTCATCTTTCCTTCATAACTACTTTTGTGTGCATTTTATAACGTTTGCAATACATTAGTATGGTACCGCTCATATATACAGTTTATAAATAAATAAATGAAAATAAATGTAATACATAATGAAATAAGTAATGCACAAACATCCAGCATATACTTTTTCTTTGCTCCTGGGATGCACCAACAGAAAGCTCTGTGACCCTCTCTTTAGACTGTTGGTTCTAAATGCTCATCTCGTCACAGCCCCACTGAGAATGATTTGCTAGGTCCCTTGTTTTCAGCGTAAAGCCCTGCCCCTGAGTGTCACTAGCTGTGGAACCCCTCTTGGGGGTTCTGCTTAGGTTCAAGATGCCACCCTGCCTGCTCAGGACACAGAGCAGCCCCAGGGGTCCCACTGGGCGAGTCCTCAAAGCAGGTCACACAGCTCCCCAGGACCTCTGTCCCTGACAGGTGATGCAGCTAGGACGGAAGGATCAGGCAGGTGTGGGAGCTGCCCTGAAGCCGTGCAGGGATCACTCCCTCCTATGACCATTGCCTGGAGTGAGCTGCTGGGGTCCCTTCAAGAATCACTGCACTCAGAATCCCAGGTGTTTATCGCTTATTTTACACTCGTCCCCAAACAGATGCAATTTGCCAATAGGAGTGATATTTTTTGCCATTAGCAATACTGACACTTCACACCATGGCTGGGATTCTTAGCCTTCTCGGGTTACCTGGGAAACTGACAAAAGTGATGGAGAATGAGATTCTCACATCAACGCTATGCTCACACCAACTAAGACCCTCAGAATTGGCCCCCTTCCTGGACACACATGCTGGGGCCCAGGTGGTCCAAGCCAGCTTTAGTTTCCTAAGTGCGCCCACCTCGGCCACGTCTCTGAGACTTTATCCACCTAGCAAACTCTTACTCATTCTTCAAAACCCTATTGAAAACTCCTCTGGTCCTCCTCCTGACATCCGCCCACCACCTAACCTGTTCTTAAGCCCAGGCGTCAGCTCCTCTGTTACAGGAATTGTTGAGTTGTGTTACTCTTGCCTGCCTCTGTGTTTGTAAGACTGAGAACTCCCCAAAGCAGAAATGGGGTCTTTTCCAAAAACGCCTATCCTTACTGATTTGCTAATGATAAAAGTAAGACATGCTCATTAAATCCAAACTAAGCAGAAGACATGGCAAGAACTAGAGCAGAAATCAGGGAAACTAAAAATAGGACATCAACAGAGAAAAAGCAACAAAACCAAAAGCTGGTTCTTTGCAAAGATCAATAAAATCAATAGGATCTAGCCAGACCAAGATAAAAAGATAGAGGACACTAACTGCTAATATCAGAAATAAAAGAGGGAACATTACTATAGGTAATATGGATGTTAAAAGGATATTAAAGGAATACTATGAACAACTCTGTACCCACAGATTGGATAACCTCGACGAAACGGACGAATTCCTTGAAAAAACACAAGCCGCCAAAACTCACACAGGAAGTAGATGATCTGCACAAGCCTCTCCTGAATCAATCACTAATAATCTTCTAAAACAGAAAGCACCAGGCCCTGATGGGTTGACAGGTGAATTCTACCAAACTTTGAAGGGAGAACTTACATCAGTTCTCTACAATCTCGTTCAGAGGACAGAAGCAGAGGGAATCTTCCTCACTCATTCTATGAGGGCAGCATTACCCTAACACCAAAACCAGACAAAGACAGTACAAGATCAAAGATCAGTATCTCTCAGGAACACAGAGGCAAAAATCCTTAAAAGATTAGCAAATCGAATCCAAAAATGTATAAAGAATTATACACTACAACCAAGTGGGATGTATACCAGGTATGCAAGGCTGGTACAGCATGGGAAAGCCAATTAGCATAATCCATCACATCAACAGGCTAAAAAGGGAACAATCACATGATCACATCAACGGATGCAGAAAAAGCATTTGACAAGTCCAGCAACCATTTATGACTTAAAAAACTCAGTCGAGAGCGACGTCAGCAGGGAATTCCCTGGCTGTCCAGTGGTTAGGACTCTGCACTTTCACTGCCAAGGGCCTGGGTTCAATCCCTGGTCAGGGAATGATGTCAGCAGGATGGTGGATGAGACGCCCCTTTGTCTCTCCTCTTCAATCTACAACCACAGCTAAACAAAGCTGCCTCTGCCCACCGTGTCAGGACACCAGAAAATTCCATACATCTGTGCATCTGAAGGTGGGTGGACTGGAACACACAGAGGTGGCGGAACCTGGGGAACAGCAGAGGTGGTACTTGTGATCCTGGAACCCCAGCCCCAGTAGCCAAGCCCACAGCCCCAGAGAACTCAGCTTGCATCAGAGGAGACAGTGCACACAACTCCAGCCTCCTGGCCACGGTGGTGTCCACAGCCACAGGGGAACACGTGGCAGTGGAGGCAGGGCCTGTGATCCATCCCTCCAGTCACAGAGGTGCCCATAAATCTGGCCCCCCTCCCTGCCTGCAGCAGCAATACCCATAAACCCCAAAACCCAGGACACGACAGAGGCACTCACGACCCTGGCTTCCCCTACCACCGTGGAGCCTGCGACTCAGGAGACCCCAGACACAGTGGAAGTGCCCGTCATCCCAGTGTCCCAGGTGGTGACCAGCAGCAGCAAGGCACCAATGACCCCCAGATACTCAAGCAGGGACAACAAGGGCACCCAGTGGAGGGTGGAAAGTGCCGATTCTCAAAGGTGATCTCAGGTAAGAGAAACCAAAAACTTGTGCTATAGCACGACCTACTGGAAAAGAAAAGAAAGGCCTCTAATTTATAACCTGTCGAATTGTTAGAATCGAGTTAAAAAAGAAGAAAAAAAAAAGCTTTACCTAAAGAAAAAAGGTGTTCACTAGTTCAAATGCAACAGCAGAGGAACAACTCATCAAGTGCCAGGAAGAACCACAGTGACATTGTACCACAGAAAGAAAATGACAATTCTCCAGAAACCGAACCGAAAGTCACGGAACATTACGATCTCACCGATAGAGAATTCAAAAAAGCTGTGATGAAAAAACAATGAGCTACAAGAAAGCTCAGGAAGGCAGTTCAGTGAGCTCAGGAATAAAATGAAAGAACAGAAGGAACATTTTACCAAAGAGACCGAAACTCTAGAAGAGAACCCAGTGGAAATTATGGAGCTGAAGAATTCAATAACCAAGATGGAGAACACAATGAAAAGCACTGGAAATAGAGCAGACCACATGGACGAGAGAATTAGTGAACGTGGAGACGGAAATCTAGAAATGATTCAGGTAGAAGAGAGAGAATTAATATCTTTAAAAATGAGGAAATTCTATGAAAACAAAATGACTCTTTTAGGAAGGACATTAGGATAGTGGGTATCCCAGAGGGGGAAAAGAAGGAGAGGGGCATAGAGATATTATTTTAAAAATATAATAGCTAAGAACACCCCAAACCTGGGGAAGGAACTGGATATACAAGTCCATGAATCTAAGGGAACACCTAATTACCTCAGAAAAAACCTTCTTTCTCTAAGACACATTATATTAAAACTGTCAAAAGTCAGTAACAAAGAAAGAATTTGAAAGGTAGCCAAAGGAAAAAGAATGATAACCTACAAAGGAACTCCCATTATCTATCAGCAGAGCAGGTTTCCCAGCAGGAACTCTACAGGCCAACAGGACAGTGGAATGACATGCTCAAAATACTGAAAGAACTGTCACCCAAGAATACTCTATCCAGCAAAGTTGTCATTCAGATACGAAAGAGAAATAAAGGCTTTCCCAGACAAACAAAAGCTGAAGGAGTTAGACCTGCACTAGACCTGCCTTACAAGAAATATTGAAAGGAACTCTTCTACCTGATACAAAAAAGCCAAAGTACACAAATCTTTGAGTAAGGTGCTAACAGACAGAATCAGAAATTGCAACTATATATCAGAATAGGTGTTTGGGTTTTTGTTTTTTTTTGTTTTGCTTTTTTCTTGTGGTACGTGAGCCTCTCACTGCTGTGGCCTCTCCCGTTGCGGAGCGCAGGCTCCGGACGCGCAGGCTCAGCGGCCATGGCTCACGGGCCCAGCCGCTCCGCGGCATGTGGGATCCTCCCGGACCGGGGCACGAACCCGTGTCCCCTGCATCGGCAGGCGGACTCTCAACCACTGCGCCACGAGGGAAGTCCCCAGAATAGGTTTTTAAACATTTATTACAGTATAAAGGTTAAAGAGGAAAAAAGCAGTAAAAATAACTATAGCTACCTTCAATTTGGTAAGAAACTCACAACATAAAGAAGGATAATTTGAGACAATAAAAACATTTTATCTATAGTAAAACATTTTATCTATGATAAAATTTTATCTATTTTATCTATGATATGCTTTATACAAACATCATGGTAAGCACAAAACATAAATCTAGAGCAGAGACACAAAGCATAAAAAAAGAGGAAACTGAAGAAATATCATAGAAAATCACCAAGTTGAAATAACAGAAACACAGGGAAAAAGAAACAATGGCGATATAGAACTACCAGAAAACAAAAGATAAAATGGCAGTACTAAGTCCTCTTCTCTCAATAATCACCCTAAATATAAATGGATTGAACTCACCAATCAAAAGGCACAGAGCAGCTACCTGGATAAAAACCAAGACCCAACTATATGCTGCTTCCAGGAGACCCACTTCAGCTCTAAAGACAAACATAGGCTCAAAGAGAGGGCATGGAAGATGATACTACAAGCAAACAGCAGCTGAAAAGAAAGTGGATGTAGCCGTACTTATATCAGACAAAATAGACTTCAAGCCAAAAATGGTAACAAGAGACAAAGATGGACATTATATAATGATAAAGCAGACAATTCATCAAGAAGACATAACACTTATTAACATACATGCACCTAACACAGTAGCACCAAAATATATAAAGCAATTATTAACAGGACTAAAGAAAGAAACTGACAACAACAACACAATAATAGTTAACCCCATACTTACATCTATGGATAGATCATCCAGACAGAAAGTCAATAAGCGAACAGTGGCCTTAAATGAAACATTAGACCAGATGGATTTTATAAACTTGTACAGATAATTCCATCCAAACGCAGTAGAATACACATTCTTCTCAAGTGCAGATGAAACATTCTCAAGGATAGACCACGTATTGGGACACAAAACAAAGCTCAGTAAATTTAAGAAAACTGAAATCATATCAAACATCTCTTCTGAACACAACGGTATGAAACTAAAACTCAACGACAAGAAAACTGGAAAAATCACAAATATGTGGCGACTGAACAACATGCTACTGAACAACTATTGGGTCAACAAAAAAAAATCAAAAAAAATTAAAATTACCTAAAGACAAATGAAAACATGGCATACTGAAATCTATGGGATGCAGCAAAAGTGGTACTAAGAGGGAAGTTTATAGCAATACAGGCCTACCTCAAGAAACATGGAAAATCTCAAATAAACAATCTAATCTTGCACCTAAAGGAACTAGAAAAAGAACAAAGCCCAAAGTCAGTAGAAGGAAGGAAATAATAAAAATCAGAACAGAAATTTAAAAAATAAAATAGACACTAAATAGATGACAGAAAAGATCAATGAAACTAAGAGTTGGCTCTTCGAAAAGATAACTTGACAAACCTTTGGGAAGAATCACTAAGGAAAAAGAAGACTCTGATAAATAAACTCAGAAATGAAAGATGAGAAATAACAATGAAAGTCACAGAAATGCAAAGGATTACAAGAGAATGGCTGGGGGCCGGCGGGGAAGATGGCGGAAGAGTAAGACGCGGGGATCACCTTCCTCCCCTCAGATACACCAGAAATACACCTACACGTGGAACAACTCCTACAGAACACCTACTGAACGCTGGCAGAAGACCTCAGACCTCCCAAAAGGCAAGAAACTCCCCACGTACCTCGGTAGGGAAAAAGAAAAAAGAAACAACAGAGACAAAAGGATACGGACTGGACCTGCACCAGTGGCAGGGAGCCGTGAAGGAGGAAAAGTTTCCACACACTAGGAAGACCCTTCACGGGCGGAGACTGCGGGTGGCGGAGGGGGAGCTTCGGGGCCGCGGAGGAGAGCGCAGCCACAGCGGTGCGGAGGGCAAAGCGGAGAGATTCCCACACAGAGGATCGGTGCCGACCGGCACTCACCAGCCCGAGAGGCTTGTCTGCTCCCCCGCCAGGGCGGGCGGGGCTGGGAGCTGAGGCTCGGGCTTCGGTCGGAGCGCAGGGAGAGGACTGGGGTTGGCGGCTCGAACACAGCCTGCAGGGGGTTAGTGCGCCACGGCTGGCCGGGAGGGAGTCTGGGGAAAAGTCTGGAGCTACCGAAGAGGCAAGAGACTTTTTCTTGCCTCTTTGTTTCCTGGTGCGCGAGGAGAGGGGATTAAGAGCGCCGCTTAAAGGAGCTCCAGAGACAGGCACGAGCCGCGGCTAAAAGCGGGGAACCCAGAGACGGGCATGGGACTCTAAGGCTGCTGCTGCCGCCACCAAGAAGCCTGTGTGCGGGCACAGGTCACTGTCCACACCTCCCTTCCGGGGAGCCTGTGCAGCCCGCCACCGCCAGGGCCCCGGGATCCAGGGACAACTTACCCGGGAGAACGCACGGCCCGCCTCAGGCTGGTGCAACGTCACGCCGGCCTCTGCCGCCGCAGGCGCGCCCCGCACTCCGTGCCCCTCCCTCCCTCCAGGCCTGAGTGAGCCAGAGCCCACGAATCAGCGGCTCCATTAACCCCGTCCTGTCTGAGCGAAGAACAGACGCCCTCCAGCGACCTACACGCAGAGGCGGGGCCAAATCCAAAGCTGAGCCCCGGGAGATGTGCGAACAAAGAAGAGAAAGGGGAATCTCTCCCAGCAGCCTCAGGAGCAGCGGAGTAAAGCTCCACAATCCACTTGATGTACCCTGCATCCGTGTAATACATGAATAGACAACGGATCATCCCAAATTGAGGAGGTGGGCTTCGAGAGCAAGATTTATGATTTTTTCCCCTTTTCCGCTTTTTGTGAGTGTGTATGTGTATGATTCTGTGTGAGATTTTGTCTGTATAGCTTTGCTTCCACCATTTGTCCTAAGGTTCTACCCGTCTGTTGTTTTTTTAATTTTTTTCATAATAATAATAATTATTATTATTTTTTTTTTTTTTGCATTACGTGGGCCTCTCACTGTTGTGGCCTCTCCCACTGCGGAGCACAGGCTCCAGACGCGCAGGCTCAGCGGCCATGGCTCACGGGCCCAGCCGCTCCGCGGCATGTGGGATCTTCCCGGACCGGGGCACAAACCCGAGTCCCCTGCATCGGCAGGCAGACTCTCAACCACTGCGCCACCAGGGAAGCCCTATTTTTTAATTTAATAACTTTATTATATTTTACTTTATCTTCTTTTTTTCCTTCCTTCCCTCCTTCTTTCCTTCCTCCCACTGTCACTCCCTCCCTCCCTCCTTTCTTTCTTTCCTTCTTTCCTTCCTTCCTTTCTTTCTTTCTTCCTACTTCTACTAATTCTTTCTCTCTACTTTTTCTCCCTTTTATTCTGAGCCGTGTGGATGAAAGGCTCTTGGTGCTGCAGCCAGAAGTCAGCGCTGTGCCTCTGAGGTGGGAGAGCCAACTTCAGGACACTGGTCAACAAGAGACCTCCCAGCTCCACATAATATCAAACGGTGAAAATCTCCCAGAGATCTCCATCTCAACACCAGCACCCAGCTTCACTCAACGACCAGCAAGCTACAGTGCTGGACAAACTATGCCAAACAACTAGCACGACAGGCACACAACACCACCCATTAGCAGAGAGGCTGCCTAAAATCATAGTAAGGCCACAGACACCCCAAAACACACCACCAGACGTGGACCTGCCCACCAGAAAGACAAGATCCAGCCTCATCCACCAGAACACAGGCACTAGTCCCCTCCACCAGGAAGCCTACACAACCCACTGAACCAACCTTAGCCACTGGGGACAGACATCGAAAACAATGGGAACTACGAACCTGCAGCCTGCAAAAAGGAGACCCCAAACACAGTAAGATAAGCAAAATGAGAAGACAGAAAAACACACAACAGATGAAGGAGCAAGATAAAAACCCACCAGACCTAACAAATGAAGAGGAAATAGGCAGTCTCCCTGAAAAAGAATTCAGAATAATGATAGTAAAGATGATCCAAAATCTTGGATATAGAATGGACAAAATGCAAGAAACAGTTAACAAGGACCTAGAAGAACTAAAGATGAAACAAACAATGATGAACAACACAATAAATGAAATGAAAAAGACTCTAGATGGGATCAATAGCAGAATAACTGAGGCAGAAGAACGGATAAGTGACCTGGAAGATAAAATAGTGGAAATAACTACTGCAGAGAAGAATAAAGAAAAAAGAATGTAAAGAACTGAGGACAGTCTCAGAAACCTCTGGGACAACGTTAAACACACCAACATTCGAATTATAGGGGTTCCAGAAGAAGAGAAAAAGAAAGGGACTGAGAAAATATTTGAAGAGATTATAGTTGAAAACTTCCCTAATATGGGAAAGGAAGTAGTTAATCAAGTCCAGGAAGCACAGAGAGTCCCATACAGGATAAATTCCAAGGAGAAATAGGCCAAGACACATATTAATCAAACTGTCAAAAATTAAATGCAAAGAAAACATATTAAAAGCAGCAAGGGAGGGGCTTCCCTGGTGGCGCAGTGGTTTAGAGTCCACCTGCCTATGCAGGGGACACGGGTTCGTGCCCCGCTCCAGGAAGATCCCACATGCCGCGGAGTGGCTGGGCCCGTGAGCCATGGCCGCTGAGCCTGCACGTCCGGAGCCTGTGCTCTGCAACAGGAGAGGCCACAACAGTGAGAGGCCCGCGTATCAAAAAAAAAAAAAAAAAAAAAAAAAAAAAAAGTGGTTCCATAGTCAA
>NW_021703769.1:3511810-3531671 GCF_005190385.1 Monodon monoceros
GAAAAAAAAAAAAAAAAAAAAAAAAAAAAAAAAAAGCAGCAACGGAAAAACAACAAATAACACACAAGGGAATCCCCATAAGGTTAACAGCTGATCTCTCAGCAGAAACTCTGCAAGCCAGAAGGGAGTGGCAGGACATACTGAAAGTGATGAAGCAGAAAAACCTGCAACCAAGATTACTCTACCCAGCAAGGATCTCATTCAGATTTGATGGAGAAATTAAAACCTTTACAGACAAGCAAAAGCTGAGAGAGTTCAGCACCACCAAACCAGCTCTACAAGAAATGCTAAAGGCACGTCTCTAGGCAAGAAACACAGGGAAGGAAAAGACCTACAATAATGAACCCAAAACAATTTAGAAAATGGGAATAGGAACATACGTATCAATAATTACCTTAAATGTAAATGGACTAAATGGTCCCACCAAAAGACACAGACTTGCTGAATGGATACAAAAACAAGACCCATATATATGCTGTCTACAAGAGACCCACTTCAGACCTAGAGACACATACAGACTGAAAGTAAGGGGATGGAAAAAGATATTCCATGCAAATGGAAACCAAAAGAGAGCTGGAGTAGCAATTCTCATATCAGACAAAATAGACTTTAAAATAAAGACTATTAGAAGAGACAAAGAAGGACACTACATAATGATCAAGGGATCGATCCAAGAAGAAGATATAACAATTGTAAATATTTATGCACCCAACATAGGAGCACCTCAATACATAAGGCAAATACTAACAGCCATAAAAGGGGAAATCGACAGTAACACATTCATAGTAGGGGACTTTAACACCCCACTTTCACCAATGGACACATCATCCAAAATGAAAATAAATAAGGAAACACAAGCTTTAAATGATACATTAAACAAGATGGACTTAATTGATATTTATAGGACACTCCATCCAAAAACAACAGAAGACACATTCTTCTCAAGTGCTCATGGAACATTCTCCAGGATAGATCATATCTTGGGTCACAAATCAAGCCTTGGTAAATTTAAGAAAATTGAAATTGTATCAAGTATCTTTTCCCACCACAACGCCATGAGACTAGATATCAATTACAGGAAAAGATCAGTAAAACATACAAACACATGGAGGCTAAACAATACACTACTTAGTAACAAAGTGATCACTGAAGAAATCAAAGGGGAAATAAAAAAATACCTAGAAACAAATGAAAATGGAGACACGATGACCCAAAACCTATGGGATGCAGCAAAAGCAGTGCTAAGAGGGAAGCTGATAGCAATACAAGCCCACCTTAAGAAACAGGAAACATCTCGAATAAACAACCTAACCTTGCACCTAAAGCAATTAGAGAAAGAAGAACAAAAAACCCCCAAAGTTAGCAGAAGGAAAGAAATCATAAAAATCAGATCATAAATAAATGAAGGACACAATAGCAAAGATCAATAAAACTAAAAGCTGGTTTTTTGAGAAGATAAACAAAATTGATAAACCATTAGCCAGACTCATCAAGAGAAAAAGGAAGAAGACTCAAATCAATAGAATTAGAAATGAAAAAGGAGACGTAACAACTGACACTGCAGAAATACAAAAGATCGTGAGAGATTACTACAAGCAACTCTATGCCAATAAAATGGACAACCTGGAAGAAATGGACAAATTCTTAGACATGCACAACCTGCCAAGACTGAATCAGGAAGAAATAGAAAATATGAACAGACCAATCACAAGCACTGAAATTGAAACTGTGATTAAAAATCTTCCAACAAACAGAAGCCCAGGACCAGATGGCTTCACAGGCGAATTCTATCAAACATTTAGAGAAGAGCTAACACCTATCCTTCTCAAACTCTTCCAAAATATAGCAGAGGGAGGAACACTCCCAAAGTCATTCTACGAGGCCACCATCACCTTGATACCAAAACCAGACAAGGATGTCACAAAGAAAGAAAACTACAGGCCAATATCACTGATGAACATAGATGCAAAAATCCTCAACAAAATACTAGCAAACAGAATCCAACAGCACATTAAAAGGATCATACACCATGATCAAGTGGGGTTTATTCCAGGAATGCAAGGATTCTTCAATATATGCAAATCTATCAATGTGATAAACCATATTAACAAATTGAAGGAGAAAAACCATATGATCATCTCAATAGATGCAGAGAAAGCTTTCGACAAAATTCAACACCCATTTATGATAAAAACCCTGCTGAAAGTAGGCATAGAGGGAACTTTCCTCAATATAATAAAGGCCATATATGACAAACCCACAGCAAACATCGTCCTCAGTGGTGAAAAACTGAAAGCATTTCCGCTAAGATCAGGAACAAGACAAGGTTGCCCACTCTCACCACTCTTATTCAATATAGTTTTGGAAATTTTAGCCACAGCAATCAGAGAAGAAAAGGAAATAAAAGGAATCCGAATTGGAAAAGAAGAAGTAAAGCTGTCACTGTTTGCAGATGACATGATACTACACATATAGAATCCTAAAGATGCTACCAGAAAACTACTAGAGCTAATCAATGAATTTGGTAAAGTTGCAGGATACAAAATTAATGCACAGAAATCTCTGGCATTCCTATACACTAATGATGAAAAATCTGAAAGTGAAATCAAGGAAACACTCCCATTTACGACTGCAACAAAAAGAATAAAATATCTAGGAATAAACCTACCTAAGGAGACAAAAGACCTGTATGCAGAAAATTATAAGACACTGATGAAAGAAATTAAAGATGATACAAATAGATGGAGAGACATACCATGTTCTTGGATTGGAAGAATCAGCATTGTGAAAATGACTCTACTACCCAAAGCAATCTACAGATTCAATGCAATCCCTATCAAACTACCACTGGCATTTTTCACAGAACTAGAACAAAAAAATTCACAATTTGTATGGAAACACAAAAGACCCCGAATAGCCAAAGCAATCTTGAGAATGAAAAACGGAGCTGGAGGAATCAGGCTCCCTGACTTCAGACTATACTACAAAGCTACAGTAATCAAGACAGTATGGTACTGGCACAGAAACAGAAAGATAGATCAAGGATCAGGATAGAAAGCCCAGAGATAAATCCATGCACATATGGTCACCTTATCTTTGACAAAGGCGGCAGGAATGTACAGTGGAGAAAGGACAGCCTCTTCAATAAGTGGTGCTGGGAAAACTGGACAGGTACATGTAAAAGTATGAGATTAGATCACTCCCTAACACCATACACAAAAATAAGCTCAAAATGGATTAAAGACCTAAATGTAAGGCCAGAAACTATCAAACTCTTAGAGGAAAACATAGGCAGGACACTCTATGACGTAAATCACAGCAAGATCCTTTTTGACCCACCTCCTAGAGAAATGGAAATAAAAACAAAAATAAACAAATGGGACCTGATGAAACTTTGTAGCTTTTGCACAGCAAAGGAAACCATAAACAAGACCAAAAGGCAACCCTCAGAATGGGAGAAAATATTTGCAAATGAAGCAACTGACAAAGGATTAATTTCCAAAATTTACAAGCAGCTCATGCAGCTCAATAACAAAAACACAAACAACCCAATCCGAAAATGGGCAGAAGACCTAAATAGACATTTCTCCAAAGAAGATATACAGACTGCCAACAAACACATGAAAGAATTCTCAACATCATTAATCATTAGAGAAATGCAAATCAGAACTACAATGAGATATCATCTCACACCAGTCAGAATGGCCATCATCAAAAAATCTAGAAACAATAAATGCTGGAGAGGGTGTGGCGAAAAGGGAACACTCCTGCACTGCTGGTGGGAATGTGAATTGGTTCAGCCACTATGGAGAACAGTATGGAGGTTCCTTAAAAAACTACAAATAGAACTACCATATGACCCAGCAATCCCACTACTGGGCATATACCCTGAGAAAACCATAATTCAAAAAGAGTCATGTACCAAAATGTTCATTGCAGCTCTATTTACAATAGCCCGGAGATGGAAACAACCTAAGTGCCCATCATCGGATGAATGGATAAAGAAGATGTGGCACATATATACAATGGAACATTACTCAGCCATAAAAAGAAACGAAGTTGAGCTATTTGTAATGAGGTGGGTAGATCTAGAGTCTGTCATACAGAGTGAAGTAAGTCAGAAAGAGAAAGACAAATACCGTATGCTAACACATATATATGGAATTTAAGAAAAAAAATGTCATGAAGAACCTAGGGGTAAGACAGGGATAAAGACACAGACCTACTGGAGAACGGGCTTGAGGATATGGGGAGGGGGAAGGGTGAGCTGTGACAAAGCGAGAGAGAGGCATGGACATATATACACTACCAAACGTAAGGTAGATAGCTAGTGGGAAGCAGCCGCATAGCACAGGGATATCAGCTCGGTGCTTTGTGACCGCCTGGAGGGTTGGGATAGGGAGGGTGAGAGGGAGGGAGACGCAAGAGGGAAGAGATATGGGAACATATGTATATGTATAACTGATTCACTTTGTTATAAAGCAGAAACTAACACACCATTGTAAAGGAATTATACCCCAATAAAGATGTTAAAAAAAAAAAAAAAGAGAATAGCTGTACTCCCAACAAACTGGGAAACCTAGAAGAAATGAAAAAATTCTTAGAATCATACAAGTTTTCAAGACTGAATCGTGAAGAAATAGAAAATCTGAAAGGACTGATCGCTAGTAAGAAGATTGAAAGAGTAATTTAAAAAGCTTCTCCAGAAACAAAAGTCCAGGGCCGACAGCTTCATAGGTGAATCTTGCCAAACATTCAAAGATTTAATATCTATCCCTCTCAAACTCATCCAAAAAGTTGAAGAAAATGGAACACTTCCTAACTCATTTTAAGAGGCCAGCATCTTCCTGATACCAAAACCAGATAAAGACAACACAAAAAAAGAAAATTACAGGCCAATAGTTCTGATGAACATAAACGCAAAAATCCTCAATAAAATATTAGCAAACTGAACACGTGTGCTACCTTAAAAGGATCATACACCATGATCAAGTGGGGCTTACTCTAGGGATGCAAGGATGGTTCAACATCCACAAATCAATCAATATGATACACCACACTAAGAAAATGAAGGATAAAAATCATATGATCATCTCAGTAGATGCAGAAAAAGCATATGACAAGATTCAACAGCCATTTATGAGAGAAACTCTCAATAAAATGGGTATATGAGGAATGTGCCTCAACCTAATAAAGGCCTCATATGACAAACAAACCCACAGCTAACATTATACACAATAGTGGAAAACTGAAAGTTACCCCTCTAAGATCAGGAAGAAGACAAGGGTGCCCACTCTCACCACTCTTGTTCAATGTAGTATTGAAAGTCCTAGCTAAAGAAATTAGGCAAGAAAAAGAAATGAAAGACATCCAAACGGGAAAGGAAGAAGTAAAATTGTCACTGTCTGCAGACAACATAATTTTTATGTATAGAAAATCCCAAAGACTCCACCGAAAAGCTACTCAAAATAATGATTACAGTAAAGTTGCAGGGTACAAAAACAATATATGAAAATCCACTGCATTCCTATAAACTAACAATAAGCTAGCATAAAGTAAAATTAACAATTCTATTTACAATTGGTACCAGAAGTAATTTTAATCAAGAAGGTGAAAGACTCGTACACTGAAAAATATAAGATATTGTTGAAATAAATTGAAGAAGATACAAAGAAACAGAAAGATACTCTGTGTCCTCATTGGATTAAAAGTATTAACATTGTTCAAAAGTTCACATTACCTAAAGCAATCTACAGAGTCAATGCAATCCCTATCAAAATCCCAATGACATTCTTCACTGAAATAGAACAAAAAATTCTAAAATTTATATGGAAGCACAAAAGACCACAAATACCCAAGCAATCCTGAGAGAAAACAACAAATCTTGAGGTATCACACACCCTGATTTCAAACTATATTACAAAAGCCGTAGTAATCAAAACAGCATGGAATTGGCAGAAAAACAGATACATAGATCAAAAACAGAACAGAATTGAGATCTTAGAAATAAACCCGCATATATATGGACAAATAATTTACAACAAAAGAGCAAAGAACATACTACAGAGAAAGGATAGTATCTTCAATAAATGGTGCTGAGAAAACTGGATAGATAGATAAGAAACTAGACCACTGTCTCACACCATACACAAAAATTAACTCAAAATGGATTAAAGACTTGAATATACGATCTGAAACCATAAAACTCCTAGAAGAAAACATAGGCAGGATGCTCTTTTTACATCAGTCTTAGCAATACCTTTCTATGTATGTCTCCTCAAGCAAAGGAAACAAAAGCAAAAATAAACAAATAGGATTGCATCAAACTAAAAAAGCTTCTGCACAGCAAAGGAAGCCATCAACAAAACTAAAAGACAACCTACCTGATGGGAAGAAGGTATTTGCAAATCATATATGCAATAAGGGGTTAATATCCCAAATATATGAAGAACTCATACAACTCAACAACTCCAAAACACAAAATCTGATTGAATAGTGGGCAGAAGATCTGAACATTTTTCAAATAAAGACATACAGATGGCCAACAGGCACGTGAAAAGATGTTCAACATCACTAATTATTAGGGGAATGCAAATCAGAACTACAGTGAGATATCACTTCATGCCTGTTAGAATGGCTATTATCAGAAAAGCAAGAGATAACAAGGGTTGGAGAGGATGTGGAGAAAAGGGAACCGTTATACACAGTTGCTGAGAATGTAAGTTGGTGCAGCCACTATGGAAAACAATATGGAGATTCCTCCAAAAAATAAGAATTACCATACAATCCAGCTATTCCACACCTGGTTATTTATCTGAAGAATACAAAAACACTAATTCAAAAGGATATATGCACTCCTATGTTCATCATAGTATGATTTACAATAGCCAAGAGATATGGAAACAACCTAACTGCCCATTAAGAGATGAAGGGATAAAGAAGTTGTGTACATATATACAGACACACACATAGCAGAATACTACTCAGTCATAAAAAAGATAAACTCCTGCCATTCGGAACAGCACGAATGGACCTGTAGGATATTATGCTAAGTGAGACAAGTCTGACAGAGAAAGACAAACACCAAATGAAATCACTCATCTGTGCAATATAAAAAACAAACAAATAAACCAAACCAAAATGTAGATACAGAGAACAGAGTAGTGGTTACCAGTGGGAAACAAGGGGGAAGGCAAAATGGACAAAGGGGGTCTATTGCATGATAATGGATAGAAACTGAATTTGGGGTGGTAAGCACACTGTAGTGTATGCAGAAGTAAAAATATAGTGCTGTACACATGCAACTCATAACGTTATAAACCAACGTTACCTCAATTAAAAAACCACATCAGTAAACTTAGCAAAGAGGAACTTCTTCAACTTGATAAAGAGTATCTACAAAAACCGAGCGCTGACAACATCCTTAATGGTGAGAAACTCAAAGCTTTCCCACTAAGATCAGGAACAAAGCAAGATGTCTTTTCCATCATTCCTTTTCAATATCATACTGGAATAGGAGGTAATGCAAAAAGAGAAGAAAAGGAAATAAAAGGTACACAGAGTGAGAAGACATAAAACTGTCTTTGTTTTCTGATGACACAATTATCTATGTAGAAAATCCAAAAGAATCAATGAAAAACTCCTGGAACTAATCAGTGATTGTAGCAAGGTTGCAGGATACAAGGTTAATATACAAGAGTCAATTGCTTTCCATTATACCAACAATGAACAACTGGAATTTGAAATTAAAAACATAATGCCTTTATATTAACATCCCCCCAAATGAAACAGTTATATATAAATCCAACAACATATACACAAGATCTATACGAGGAAAACTACAAAACTCTAATGAACAAAATCAAAGAAGAACCAAATAAATGAAGAGATATTCCATGTTCGTGGACAGTAAGACTGAATATTGTCAAGACGTCAGTTTTTCCTAATGTGATCTATAGGTTCAATGCAATCCCAATCCAAATCCCAACAAGGTATGTTGTGGATACTGGCAGACATTCTAAAGTTTATATGGACAGGCAAAAGACTAAGAATAGCCAACACAATACTGGAGAACAAAGTTGGAAGACTGACACTACTCGACTTGGTGAAAGAATAGACAAATACGTCAATAGAACAAAATAGTGAGTTCAGAAATAGACCCACATAAATACAGTTAACTGATCTTTGACGAAGGAGCAAAAGCAATACAATAAAGCAATGATAATCTTTGCACAAATGGTGCTGGAACAATTGGACATCAACATACAAAAGAATAAAAATAAAAAATGAATCTAGACACAGAACTTTCACCTTTCACAAAAATTAAGTCAAAATGGACCACAGACTGAAATGCAAAACACAACACTATAAAAGTTCTCGATCACCTAGGAGGAAACCTAAGTGACCTTATGTATGGTAATGACTTTTAGATACAAGACCAAAGGCACACTCCAAGGAAGAAACAATTGATAAGCTGGAGTTTACTAAGTTAAAACTTCTGTTAAATACAATGTTGAGAGTATAAGAAGAAGAGTCATGGACTGGGAATAAATATTTGCAAAAGACACATCCGATAAAGGAATGTCATCCAAAATATATAAAAAAACTCAACAATAAAAAAACAAATCACCCAATTAAAAAACGGGCCAAAAATCTTAACGGACACCTCACCAAAGCAGATATACAGATGTTAAATCAACACATGAAAAGATGCACCGTATCATGTGTCATTAGGAAAATGCAAATTAAAACAATAATGAGGTACCACTACAAACCTATAAGAGTGGCCAAAGTCCAGAACACTGACAAACACCAAATGCTGGCAAAGATGTGGGGGAACAGGAACTTTCATCCATTGCTGGTGGGAATGTAAAATGGAGCAGTCACCTTGGAAGGCTGTTCGGTGGTTTCTTACAACACTCAACATCCTCTTAACCTATGATCCAACCGTTTCACTCTTTGGTATCTACCCAAAGGAGTTGAAAACTTATACCCACACAAAAACCTGCACATGGATGTTTATAACAGCTTTAGTCATAGTTGCCAAAACTTAGAAACAACCAAGACTTCCTTCAGTAGGTGAAGGGATAAATAAACTGGGATACAGCCAGTGGAATATTATTCTGCATTAAAAAGAAACGAGGGGGTGGGGGAGGAGAGAAACAGGTGAGGGAGATTAAGAGGCACGATCTTCCAGTTGAAAAATAAATGAGCCACCGGTAGGAAATGTACAGTGTGGGGAATATAGCCAATAATTACGTGATATCTTCGTACGGTGACAGACGGTAACTAGATTTATCATGGAGATCATTTTGAAATGTATAGAAACATTGAATCACTATGTTGTATACCAGGAACTAATGTAGTGTTGTAGGTCAACTATACTTCAAAAACAAACTCATAGAAAAAAGAGATCTGATTTGTGGTTGCCAGAGGTGGGAGATGGAAGCAGGGGGAATTGGATGAAGGTGGTCCAAAGGTATAAACCGCCAGTTATAAGATAAGTAAGTACTAGGGATGTAACGTACAACACGAGAAATAGGAGTACTAGGGATGTAACGTACAAGACGAGAAATACGATAAATGTAATTAACACTGATGTATGTTACATATGAAAGTTTCAAAAGAGTCAATCCTAAGAGTTCTGTCACAAGGAAAAAATATTTTTTCTATTTCTTTAATTTTGTATCTATATGAAATGATGGATGTTTATTAAACGTATTGTGGTATTTCAGGATGTATGTAAGTGAAAAACATTATGCTGTATACACCTTAAATTTACACAGCGTTACGTGTCATTTGTATCTCAACAAAACTGGAAGAAAAAATAAAAATAAGAAAAAAAATTAAATATCATCTAGCCATGAAATGGCAAGGCAGAAACATAAATGTATATTATTAAGTGAAAGAAGCCAATCTGAAAAGACTACCTACTATATTATTCCAAATACGACCTTCTGGAAAAGACAAAACGATGGAGACAGTAAAAAGATCAGTGGTTGCCAGGGGTTGGGGGGAGGGAGGGATGAACAGGCAGAGCCCAGAGGATTTTCAGGGCAGTGGAACTTCTCCATATGACACTGTAAGGACGGACACGTCATTATACATTTCTCCAAACCCACAGAACGTACAACACCAAGAATAAACTCTAACAAATTATGGACTTTGGGTGACCGTGTGCCAGTGCAGGTTCATCAGTTGTAACAAATGCACCATGTGGAGGGGATGCTGGGAACGGAGGGCGCTGTGCAGGTATGGGGCAGGGGAATACGGGAAAGGTCTATATTTCTTCTTAATTTGCTGTGAACCTAAAATTGCTCTAAAAAACAAAATCTTTTTTAAAAAAATCACCTTTGATGGACTTGAGAATGTCCCCAGTTACCTGGCACTGACTGCACATGCCCACAAAGGTACCGTGTGGACATATACGCATGCAAGCCTACGTGGGAGCATAAACACAGCACACGAGGCACAAACACAACAGCCTGTAATGCATCTTTGTGTTGATCGAGACATCGTATGTGCCCTGCATGAAAATCCAATGGCCAGACCCAGACTAAAGCAAATACATTTTTCACTCCAACCGAATCCAGCAGGACAGTGTTCTAGCTGATTCAGGGGCAGGGCTGCCTCGGATGGGGCCTCCACCACCTCCAGAAATTAAACCCTAAGGTAGCTACTACTAGAGAATTCAGGCTGGCAAGATGTTCGATAACAAGCACTTCCTGGGGTGTTCACATTGGATGAGAGGCCACCTGCAAAGGCTCCATCGACAGTGAGTTATGAGGATAAATAAATAAATACCAGTGCAGTTTCTATGGTTAATAATTGATGAAACCACTGCCTCTGCACCACAGAGATCTACAAAGAACACACCAGCGGGATGCTGGGAGCGGGGTTTGAACTCGAGCGAAGGAAAAGCTGATCTTTGCCACTGTCCTACCAGGCCAAGCAGAATACGTTTATGAGCCTTTCCCACTATGAACCACTTTGCCCCAAAAGTAAGATTTACAGACTTTTCCCAGAACCAATATTGAATTTTTTTTCCTCCAAGCATGGTGTCCCAGAGATTCGTAACTTTGAGGGAGTTACAAACACACGTGAGAATATGATAAAGGCAAAGAATCCACTTTTTGCCCTGGATCTCAGGGGTTCAGGGACCCCGGATTGTGTACCGTGGCCTCAACTACAGATGTCAGGGGTCAGTGTGTGGGCGTCGGGAATCCCCAGATCTGCCTCACTGCATGCAATGCGCCCAGCCCTCCACAGGATGCTCTTAGGGTTGGATGTGAGCCCTTGACCTTGAGCCCCAGACAACGATGCCCACAAGAGGGGTGGCTTTACCTGGGTTTGGAAACACAGTCAGTGCAGTCCTTCCTGAGCACAGCCTGGTGGGACCCTGGGCATGTTAACAACAGCAGAGTTTCTAGAATGAGTTCCACCCTCCCTCTTCCTGTCACCACAGTCAAACGCCAAGTTCAATTAAGGACGCCGGTTTGAGAAGACAAACAAGAGACTCAGGTTTGCCCCACGTCCTCGGAGGTGGCGAAACGGCTGATCTGCCACGTGAGGCTACAGACACCATCTCCTTTCATCCCGACACCCCATCATTCACTGACATTTATTGTGTGCGTAGGGACTGGCAGAGGAGTCGCTTGTTTATGCCTGCCGGCTTCCTGGAGGAAGCGGTGTTTTAAACCCTGTGGAGCCGCACACACCTCCTGCGTGGTGAGCATGGGAGCCCTGTGGTCAGGGAGTGTAAGAAGCAGGGAGGGTGTATGGCTGGGTCCCAGGGGGCATGGAGAGGAGACAAGCCCGGGGGACAGGGACAGGCCACGCAGGTCCTGGTGAGGTCAGGGCGTTCAACCCCTCGGAAGCCACTGGAGGAATGTGAGCAAGGGGTGACGTTCCCTGACGTCTGTCTGTGTGGAGAGGCTAGAACAGAGGTGATGGCGCAGGCAGGGAGCCTCGGGGGAGGCTGAGCGCAGCAGAGGGGGACCGGCCCGATGTCTTCAAGGAGGAGCCATTTGCGTGTCAGGTGCAAAGTCCAGAGAGCGGCACGGTGGCCCCAGGCCACGGAAGGTCAGAGGCCCTGCTCACAAGGACAGGGAACGGTCTGGGTTTGGAGGCAAAGATCAAGAGCTCAGATCCAAAGATGTCGGGTCAGCCGCACCTCCGAGACCCCAGGGGGACGTGCTGAGTTAACAGGGCAACCCCTTGGAGCTCGGGCCACGTGGGCTGGAGGACCCGTCGGACTGGCAGACGGTATTTAAAGCCACTCATGCAGCAACTGCTCACTGACTCCTACTTAGAACCAGGCACGTGGGGACGAGGGGGCACAGCAGTCAAACACATACATTAGGTCATCAGTAACAGTCGAATAATGATAGACTGGTGGGGAGACAGACAACAGTCAGACAAGGACAAAAGTCAGGGTAAAACAGCAACTGTGTCAAAGCCCTGAAGGAAGGTTCACAGCACTGTCATTAGAGCCGCGAGGAGAAGGTCGGAGCTGATCAATGAGGCGTCGGGGGGCGAGGCAGGCGGGGACCCGCTCCTTCCCACAGCAGGTCTCGTCTGAGGCACGTGGACTGGTCCCACTGCTGAGTACCCGGGCAAGGGGTTGGGGGTAAAAGGTCCCAGGGGCAACCTTGGCTCAATAAGAAAAAGAACATGCTACACCATCAGGGGTGACAGTGTTGGGTAGAACAGTGACCCCCAAAGATTGGTGCACCTGGAACCTGGGAATGTGACCTCATTTGGAAAAAAAAAAAAAGATGTAATTTGCTTTTGCAGATGTAATTAAGGTAAGGATCTCAAAATGAGGAGATCATCCCAGATTATCCAGATGGGCCCTAAAACCAATGACGAGTGTCCTTATAAGAAAAGGAGAGGACACGAAGAGCTGACGTGAAGATGGAGGCAGAGATCAGAGCACTGCGGCCACAAGGCAAGGACCACTGGAGCCCCCGGCAGCTGAAAGAGGCAGGAAGAACCCTCGCCCAGAGCCAGAGGGAGTGCGGTCCAGCAAGCAGAAGCCAGGGATGCTCCAGACACCCTACAAGGCCCAGGGCAGCACCACCACAGAGAACTGTCCAGCCCCCAATGTCACCGGTGCCGAGGTTGAGGGACCTGCTCCAGCCCGTGAGCCCTGTCTACGCCAGCCGTTCTCAGATGTGTCCCACGTCACCCCATTCGGCAGGATGCTGACGGGCGTTGAAGGGAAAGGGTCCCAGGGCCAGATAAGTTTGGGAAACATCACAAGCTTCATTCTCTTCGTAGGCGTCCAGGGCCCTATGGCTGTGAGCTTCTGCCACGAAGACCTCAGTTCGACTGTCTATCAGCCTCTTCCAACCTCATGGGTGCCGTGTCACCCCACATGTACCGCAGCACATGCTCCCGGAAGTGCTCCGCTAGACCAGCGTGGAAAAGGCCCAGAGGTATGCAAGGTCGCAGGAGGGGATGACAGTCAAGGCCAGTGTCTAGCCCTGGGCTCCTGGTCTGTCCACCTGGTCACGATTCGCCCTGCCTGTACCCGCTTAGTACCAGCCAGCTCAGGTTCAATACCAGCCCCTTCCCGACTCTCCACCAACACCAGACCAGGTCCCCAGTGGCTCCACCCAGAGCTCTGCCTGTGGCAGTGATGGTCACCATGAGATGCTTTCAGGAAGAACAATAACCCCTCACTTAGGAACAAGAATCCTCCCCCAAAGGCCTTATAGCCACGTCCACCCTTGACCCTCCTACAAGAGACGAAGCTCAGCACAGCCTGCACCAGGACTCAGTACCCTTTTACCTGCATCACGAGGGGTCTACGATGCTCTGTCTCTCTGAGCCCCCAGATCTTCAAGGGTAAGACAGACCAAATACTCTGACCTTTAGAACATGTTGTGAGGACAGACACAGACCTCCTAGGGCCTCATGAACACGTGGTCCTGAACAAACGGATGCTGCCGCTTATAGTATCTCCGAGACGACCACTGGCATCAGCCCCTCTCTCCTTCCCTCCCTCCCACTTCCATCTCATCTCGCTTTCCTATTAACATTTTCTGCTACATTTTCCAAACGCTGGCCATCCGAGTGCCACCGACACCACCTCCTGCCGTGTCATCCCAAGCAGTGATGCTCTGTCACTTACTGAGCCACTTTTGTTTTTCCAATACACGTGAAAATGAATATGCAATGGGCAGAATAAAACAAACTCACTCAGGTCCATCCTAACTGTGCCCTGAGCCTGCCCGCAGGCAGCCTGCTCATGAAACAAGGAGAGGGGGGTATCTCTCTCCATCACTCCCCCGCCCTCTCTGTGCTGGCGGCAGAAGTGCCCCCTCGAAGGCGGCCTTGGGTGCGTGCCTCTGGTGGGAGGTTCCCACCCCGCGGGATCCACCCTCCGCTCACCAGAGATGATGGAGTCATTCAGGGCCTCTTCGTCTTGATACAAAAGCAGGTCATCCTTGAGTTCGGAATTCATAATCAGGTTCTCCTTATTCTCCTCGGACTCCTGAGCCACGGTCCACTTGCCGTCCGAGGCTCCATCAAAGCTCCAAGCCTCGCCCCGCTCCTTGCCCCGCTCCACACTGCACGTCCTCGACAGCCGGACGTCCACGCGTTTCTTCGGGGACCCCTTACTGTCCCTGCCTTGGAAACTGAACCAGAAAGGCAGTTCGTGTTATACGTTGTCCAGCTTCACCTGCAAACCCTGCAAAGTCGACTTGAAGACTTATAATGGGCGTTGCAAAGATGTCCCCCAAGTATGTGCAGCCGATACACAGGACAAGAAGAGCCAGAGGCACCCACGGCTCTGAGTCCAAGGCAAATGCCTGCTTAGAACGTGCTGTTCCGAATGTCACAGACACGCATGTAATAAACCCCGCCAAGGCTGAGAGAAGCAAACACTCAGATCAAGGATTTCCTCAGAACTGAGCAGGGCATTTTATTTGTCCAATATTTCTGCCAAGCCACACACGTATTCCATTGTCTGTTTTGCCCTTCGATGACTCACTTATCCTCAGTCTATGAGGCATATGAGACTAAGAATAAGAGTCAGCTTCCAAGCAGGCTTACTTGTGCTCTTGCCTAATGAAAACGGGAAGCCGTCAGAGTCCCGAGACAACGTAACGGCTACTTCTCCCTCTCGATTCTCCCCCGGGATGCTCCCACCCAAGCCTGGATCCCTGGATCCTCCGGGGGAAATGCAGGGACTTTGTAGCTGGTCCCCACGGTGCACATCACCCACTTGACCTCTCCCGGAAAGTGGCAACTGAGACCAGCTACAGACCAGCTAAACAGCCCGGTTCAAAATGAAAACACAAGCTCCTTGCTCAGAAGCTAGGAATTCCAAGACGGTGACAGCAGAGCATTGAATTCAACCTGGAGCCCTCCCCCCGTAACTGCCACCCATAAGGCTGGCCGCAGATGGGGATGTGGGCACACAGGTCCCGCTGCCAGGGGAGGGGCCTCACCTGTCCTGGCGGTGCTTGGTGGCCAGCGCCCTGTGCAGCTCCTCGATGACTCGGCTGGGGGGCAGCGGCCGGTGGACAGTGGTGAGATGTGGGGACCCCGTGGGCGTGGAAAGCTGGCCTCGGACAGGAGGGTCAGTACTCTTCCCGCCAGAGCCTTGGAAGAGTGTGGCCTGGCCTGGGGCGTAAGAAGAACCAACAAGAAGATAAGTCTTTGGTGGCGGGGAAGTGGGGCTTTGCAAAAACACAGGAGCCTGTGAGCAGAGGGGACACAGGGCTCCCGGCCAGGTGAACCCACTAGTACCAGATGCTGCACCATGTCCCTTCGCCCCCAAAGCCGGAGACGAGGTTTGTCCCTGACCAGTTCCAGTCCGTCCTCCATCCCTGAGCTGAGCCCATGGCAGTGCCCACAGGCCCCCTGCAAGGTCTCAGGCACCGAAAGCCTTCTTCCCATTTCTCTACTACAAACTCCTGAAGCCATACTTCCTTTTGTGGAACGTGAAAGAACTCCCCAAGCTCTACGGCCATCGCTCATCCTGGACCACCACCACGGCCCCCTTTGCTTCCCCACGTCATCCGTTCACGTCCGCCGCCAACCCTGCACCTCACCAGAGGGGGCCTTCTGATCACGGCTCTCCCATTCTCCTTGGGACGAGATGTGGCCTGATGATGGCAAGTCCCAGGGCCCCAAAGGCTGCCCATTAAACATATTTTATATTTTTTTCCTTTTTTTTTCTTTTTTGGAATTGAAGTATAGTTGGTTTACAATGTTGTCTTAGTCTCAGCTGTGCAGTAAAGTGATTCAGATAAATATAGATATATAATATGTTTAATACTTAAACATATTTTGATATGTTTAAAATGTTGGCAACACATTTTTAAAATATTAAACACCACGCAGGCCCAGCACAGCAAGTCTGTGTGTGGGATTTGGGTGCAGGTGGCTCCCTGACACCTGGGGGAGGGTGGGCTGAGGAAGCTCGTGGGCTGGGGGCCGCTGTGGCTATCTCAGCCGAGCGAGCACCCGGGGTGGGTGGGGAGCATTGAGTGTGTAGCCTCCGTCCCCTTGTGCCCCAGTTAAGCCCAGGTGAAGGGCCTTTCTCTTCCTCTGCTGCCACCTAGTGGCCAAGTGCTGAAGCAACTATTTCCCCCTAAAGGAAATGAAGACCAAGTTGCCAAAATGCAGTCTCAGGTGTAAGGGATCCAGGCCAAAGCTCGTAACCCTCCCCTCCCGCCCTAATCCAGTCCCCAGACTCCTCGGTGACTTGTCAGAAAAGGTCTCCGAAGTTCAGGAGCTCCTCGCCCCTGAGGGGCTGGGGGGAGTCAGAGAAGCTGACCCAGGACTTAGGACACGGGGAGAGAGGACTCACGGGACATGAAACAGGCTGAGGTCTGATCCTGTCTAAGCACAACGGGGACAGAGGGTCCCTGAACTAATTATACAGGAGACAGGAGAAAGTGGGGCGGATGGTGCCTTATCCAGTGGATTTCCAACTGTCTCGTTTCAATGGATGAAAGGGGGATTCGCACACAGGCTGTAACAAGATGCAGATTATTTGCCTCAAAACTTTAGTCTGTGTGGCCATGTCACCCAAGGACTGAACACCCTGACTGACTCCCAGAGATGGAGAAAGAGGCAGAAAGCAGACAGAGGGGTCAGATCACCTGACTGTTCCTTCGATCACAGTTACCCACACTCGCTGAGCACCTGCTGTACGCAGGCGCTGGGACTAGGGGTGATGGCAGAGTTCCCTCAACTGTCAAGTGGGGACACGTTCCCTCCCCAGAGGGGCTGGCCTCCTTGCGGTGCCTGGGGGTGGGCAGATCCTGACAAGTGGTGAGTAGTCGTATTACAGGTGGTGGCCAAGGATTAGAGCAAAGCTGAACTCTTCTTTCCACTCTCATCTTCCTGGCCCCGCCCCCAGAGGCAGCACGCAAGGCTTTACTCTCAAAAACAATCGCCTCTTTGTGAAAGGCCTGCTTTCCCCCTGAGACCTGCAGCGTGTGTCTCCTGTTTCCAGCAGGGACGGGACAAGAAATACCCAAACTTGAAAAGACAACGCCCCTACTTCCTGGGACCCTTCAGCCAGTGTGGCCAAAGCTACAGGAGGCGATGCCTTCGCGGGCCTCTGCTCAGCCATGCTCCCCTCTCTGACCACCACCCTACAGTCCAGCGTGGATTCTTGGCTCCGCCTTGCTGGACGGAGCTCTCACAGAGATGAGCAGAGATCATGAGACAGACAGAGAGACAGAGGAAGGGGAGATGGGGAGTGGCAGGGAGGGAGAGAAAAGAGGGGATGAGAGGGAGGGAGGGGGGAGGTAAGGAGACAGACAGACAGACACTGACTCAGAAGCAGAAAGAGAAGGACAGGCAGACACCTGAATGTCCAGAAAGATAAAGCCCCCATCCTGGGGGCTGTGGCTACGCCTCCTGCGTCCACCTTCCGGAAGAAACCTTTGAGCGCTGCCCCACATGTGTCTGAGGGAGCCCGGGCTGTCTGCCTCTGACAAACAGGGCTCCTCCTGGCTAAGGACCGCCCTCCCGTCTCCAGCTCTGCTCCCCTGGACCCACCCAGAGCACCACAGAAGCCAAGGGTGAGAACCAGCCCACAGTGGGAGCCCAGTCAGGACGGGTCGGAGGCATGGATGGATGAACGGAAGGAAAAAGGAAGCAAGGTGGATGGGTGGATGCATGTAGGCCCACCTGTGACACTCCTCGTGGTTCTGGAGCCTGCCTTGGGCGGTGGGGTGGGCAGCAGCGGGGGGCTGGGGAGCTGGCCCACGGATCTCTCCAGGGGTCTGGGAGGACTGTCCAGGGAGTCGGACCCAGCTAAGGCTTGAGAGGGCTCGTCCGTGGTAGGTGGGAGGCTGCCCGCAGCACCTGCTTCTTCATCTCTGGATGCGGACGACATCTTGGCTGGTTCAAAAGCAAAACAGAGAATTCACAAACCACAGTTCCTCTGGCTGGGGTGGGTGTGAAGACAGCAAGGGAGCTTTGGCTGGGTGGGCTTGTTATCACGGAGCAGGGTACAGAGGGGTCACCTCTCCTACACATTTCACTCCCCGTGAGTTCTACTATCAACAGAAACATCAGAAGTAGAGAGGAGGGAGGGGGGAGGGAGGGGGGAGGGAGGGAAATAACTTCAAGGGCGTGGGCGATTCTGTCCCTTTTCCACTTCGTAGGTAGTACTAAAGCTCCCACCTCACCTGGGGCTGCTGGTCACAAACACAGGCTTTGGAATCGGATGTCAGTTGGCCCCTGCACTTACTCTGCGACCTTGGATGAGCTCCTAATCTCCTGTGTCTCCACTTACCCGTGGATGACATCGGACTAACAGCAAGAGTCCCTCACAGGATTGTGAGATTTAATCAAGAAGCGACAATGAGATGTGCGGCTGGCACACCGCAGACCCTCAGATCCCGCAGTGATTGATTTTACGTGCCTGGTTAACAACGGTCCTGCCCGAGTGAGGGCTGTGAGCTGAGTGGCAGGGGAACAGCAGGGAGCTTCAGCTTTGAGGAAGGGTCAGCCCGTCCACAGTCCCCATCCCCTCTCCTCCCAGCTGCTGGCTCAGGCTTCTCCCCCTCCCGAAGCACTGCTCCCCCCTCCCCTGGCCTGTCCACGCCTGGGCTTTCTCCCAACCCATCAACCTCTCCTTCCCCTTCTCTCTTTCTCCAGCTCGAGTTCCACCATCCATCACTCAAGAGCCGTCTCACCAATACCCCCAAGCCCCCTGCCACCCTTCCTTTGCATTTAGCTAAATGGGAACACCCCATCTCTGGATGAAGCCTCCATCTGCCGGCTCCTGTCCCTGGGGAGTGCTGTGGAAGACAGACAGCGACACAGAAGCCCCAGTCCTGGCCATCTCAGGACCACCACCCTCAGGGCCCTTAGCTCTGCCCCAGCAGGTGGTCACTCTGCTTCAGACCTTCTCTGTCTCTCTCCTACCTGCAGCTTCTCACGCCCTCCTCCTGTGCGGCCTCACCTCCAGCTTTACAGGGGAAAATGAGCCCATCAGACCAGGGGCTGGGGGGAACGGGGGGAGCTCAAACCCAAACCTACCATCCCTGACACAAGAAGAGAGGCGGCCTCCCATCCCCACCTCGGGACCCCAGCCCTCCTGCCCACTCAGAGCACACACCCGGGTGCCCCGCCCCACATCGTCTAATTTCATCTTTGCAACCACCTAAGGGGGAAGATCCTAACATCCTCTGGGAACAGCCTGACAGAGCTGGCCCCAAAGTCACCGTGTGGGATTCATCCATCAGCCAGAGAACGCTTCTGGGGGGGGGGGGGGGGGGGGGGGGGGCGTGGGGGGGGCGCGGGCGGGGACTTGCCTCCCCCCCCCCCAACCAAAGGTAAACCCCACAAAAAAAACACCCCACCTGCCGACAACCTCCCA
>NW_021703769.1:3531771-3537351 GCF_005190385.1 Monodon monoceros
GGGGGGGGGGGGGGGGGGGGGGGGGGGGGGGGGGGGGGGCACTGTCCGTGGTGCTGACCGAGGCAGGCTTTATCACTGCCCTCACAAAGCTTCAGTGAACCTCTAGAAAGGACCACTGCATGTCCCAGGCATCCCATTGCTTATCACCATTTCTGTCCTTTCGGCATCCCTGTGGGCAGCTGAAGACCTCTCAGGCCAGGCCTTTTCCCTGTGAAGCTCACAGAAATGCAGTCTTTGCCTTAGAAGGGCCGTGGCCCTCCCAAATCCTGATAAGCAAGATCTGAGAAGAGAAACGTCCCCTTCCCACCCACTGCAGAAGACAGAGTCAGGTTTGTATCATGAGGTTAGTCTGAGCTGAGAACAGCCACTACAGAAGGCTCCTTACCTTATGCCCTGCACAAATACCCATGTGAAAACACTATGGTTTTATTTTATTATTATTATTGACAATAATAATAATAAAACTGTCCTCAAAAGTAATATTTGTTCATAGGCGTTTTTCTAAAGACTCCTAGACGTCAAGACTATTGTTATGTCCCATGAACTGTGACCTGCAACTTCTAAGAGTCTACAATGCTGACTGTTTTAGTTAATAAGTTTTGCAAAAATAACATTAAAATAAACATTTTGTGCTTCTAGGTAAAAAAAAGTTGTGTTTTCTCCTCGGTTAAGCCATAGGTGAGTGTGGAAAGGTCCCTTTTCTCCATGTGGGCACTGGGCCTCCTGGCTTGTGTGCATCAGAGCAGGGCAGTGGACCCTGATCCTGGGGAGGCCATGCTCCCGGGCCCTCAGTGGCCAAGCTTGCAGCCGGAAGCACCGGCTGAGGGGCCCGAGTGAGCTTGAGTACTCGGTACAGTACAGGCTTGGTTTCTATCCTCTAGGCATCCAGCGTGTTCCCAATGTCATGGTTTCGGGGGAGACAGGTGGCACAGGAAAGGCTCACCTGACCTCAAGCTCACCACACCAGTCTCCCCCATCCATCCTTTGCCTCTGTTGTGATTGACTCATTTCCAGAGGAGCGACCTTGGTCTCCACCTCTCTGAGCCTCGGTTTCCTCATCTGTACAAACATCTGTATAAAACAGCCTCTCCTGCCCACTACAAGGGAGGGAGACTTCCATGAGGTCGTGGAGGGGATGTCTGAAGCTATTCAGCACTTTGGACGGTCATGGGCCACACTGCCAGGGATCGAAGCATTATTTTGGAACATGGATGAGTTTTCCTCTCATTCTAGGTCAGGGGCTCTCAACTTTGGCAGTATTGACATTTGAGGCCAGATAATTCTTTGCCTGTAAAATGTTCAGCAGCAAGCCCTGGGCTCTATCTGCCGGATGCCCGAGTGGCGACCAAAACTATCTTCGGACACTGGCCCGTGCCCCCCGGATGGGAGGAGGCCCATGGCTGAGAGCCCCTGCTTGAGGCAGACACTGCTTAGACTTCTAAGGGGATGCTCTGTGGTGTCTCTTGGTGAGGGAGGCCTGTGGTGAGACCCACAGCTGTGACATACTCTCCCGGGTGCTGCCATCATGGAAACCCCGACCAGCCAGTTGCTCCCTCTGGGCCTTGGTCTCCCCGCACGGACCTGGGAGTGTGGACAGGGTGGGCGTGTTTGAACCGGGCTCCGTGGGTCCCCTTGGGAGGGCTGCCGAGAGAAGGGTTAACAAGGAGACGGCCCTGGGTCAGGGTCCCCACACCCGCTTGGCCAGAGCAGGTCCCCCCGGCTCTGTCTCAGCACAGTCCTGCCATGTCTATCCCTGCACCCTCCCCTGCGGTCCTGGACACCTCGTCCCCTGGTTCCCTCCTGCCGCTCTGGCTGCAGCTGCTCAGCCCCTCTCAGGCTCCCCCTGGGCTGCCCCAGGACCCAGCCCTTGGTCCTCTTCCCCATTAACCCACTCTCTCACCTAATTCTCTCCTCCAGTCCTCTGGCTTCAAATCCATCTCATCTCTGTCAACCCCCTTGACCCTTTCTCAGAGCTCCAGACTCATCCATGATCGGCCACATTGACACCTCCATCTGGAGGTCAAATAGTCAAAATGAGTCACGCGCAAACCCATCTCTTGATTTCCCAGGAGAAACCCCTCCCCAGCCCCTCTTCTCTCTCACTCATCCATCCATCCATCCATCCATCCATCCATCCATCCATCCCACAAGTGTCCTTGAACAGTTATGGGGCCCTAGGAGCTGTGGACATGGCACTGACCAAGACAGAGCCCCACCTTCACCAGACTCAGTACACGCTCCCCCCACCCCCCAAGCTGTCCAGCCAGACTGGACACAATGCTCAATCCCTCTCCTGTCCTCTCCATCTCATGCCCACCCCTCGTATCTAATTCATGAATACATCCTGGGCACTCTACTTCCAAAATACTTCTCGGAAATATCGTCCTCCCATTGTCAGCTGCCACAGCCTCTGCCTGAACCTCAGCAATGACCTTCAAGCGCCTTCCCTTCCACCCGTGGCACCCCAAACCCATTCTCTAAATGAGGGTCAGCAAGCTTTCTCTGTAAAGGGCTTTGGCTTTGTAGGTTATAAGGTCTCTGTTGGTGCAGAAAACTCTGGAAGGGCTGGCGACCCGAACAGCAAACTCCCCTGGCTGTGCACCCAAGTGGACGTGTGGCCACCCCTCACCCTCAGTGCCACCCAGTAGACCTTTCTCAGATGACAGAAACGCCTCCTTGTCTGCTACAGTGAGCAGCTGACAAGCGGCCGGTGCAACGGGGGAGATGGATTTATTTTCTTTGGTTTTAATTCATTGAAATAGCCACGCAGCTAGTGGACAGGGCAGCTCTGGATTTCTGCGAGTGAGTCAGTGGTCACAGCCCTTCAACCAGAGAGGTCACAGAGTAAGATTCTAACAGCCCCCGCCACTAGCCCAAGATGCAGTGGGTCCCCCACCCTCTGTTCTGAGGGCCCCGGGACCCAACACACCAGGAACTCACCCCAAACACCCTCCTCCGATGTCTCTCCACACTGACCCCCCTCACACCCTGACCTGTCTGAGGGATCCTCGGTCTAGGAAACTGGTGTCTCAGCGTCTCCTTGGCCAAACTACACCTTCCTGCACATCTCATGTGAGGGTGCAGCTACCGCTGTATTAGGTAATCTTGTCAAAACTGAAACGTTAACATCTGTTAAAGTCTCAAGTGTTATATCAAAAATAAATTTTTTTTTTAATGTAGAAGCCGACATCAGCTTTGCATGTTCCCCGCATTTGGAATCCCTCCCTCTGGGCTGTCCCTGTCCGGCCCTGACCAGCAGAGGTCGCTTCTCACCAACTGAGCTCCCAGCCAAGGCCCTTTTGCCTGGGGCCTGCTGCTGGGTGGTGGGCTTGCTTCATACCCAGTTATCACCCACTGGAGACATTCTGAGACCGAGAGAGACCAGCCTGAGAGGAGGGACCTAGAGGGCTGGGGGGAGAGCTGCCATGGTCAGTTTCACAGGACCCCAGTGACACCCGGCATGTTCTCTGGATCAACCCCCAGCTTTACCACTTATGCGCTCTGTGGCCTCGGGCAAGTGACTTAACCTCTCTGGGCCACTGCTTTCTAATCTAAAAGCAAAAACAAAAAATGGGGCTAAGATAATATAGCACACACAGAACATGCTGAGTGCCACTTTTCCTTTTAATTAGCGCACTGTTGGGCACGCCAGAGCTCAGCCCCTGCACGACAGAAACACTGAACAGGATCTTGTCCCACTTAACATTGAAACAAGGGATTCTCCTGGGTTTTTAGGGGATGCTCTGTGGCTGACACAGCATGACCCAAACAAAACCAGGAATCACCCCAAACACAAAAGTCCAAAGTCAACCCAAATCACTTTAGTGATTTGATCCCAAACTGAGGATCAAAGAAAATCACGGTCAGAATCTTTGACAGTGTTTCCTTCCTGAGATATCTGCAATCATTGGATATAACCCCCATGCCCCCAGCCCTACCCCACGGTTTGGGGCACATAGAAGCAGCAGCCCCAATCCAGGTGTCACCACCTGGCCAAGGAGAGGCATCGCCCCCAGCGCAGCACAGGGGTTGATTCCCAAGACCAGGCTCTTCACCTTCATGGAAGGGATCACAAACTCATACACCCAAGGGCCCAAGCAGGAGCTGAGAGGTGAGCACCCCGCCCCCCCCCCCCCCCCCCCGCAAAGGAGATAATCTCTTCTCAGCTCCCAGAGGCTGCAGCTGCGTGGGAACAAGGGCCCAGTGGGCGCGGACTTTGATTGTTGAAAAGCAGCTAGCTGCACATGTGGATTTTTCATGAATGCTCCCGATTTTTAAGCCTAGGCAATGTTTGAAGAAATGAGTTTAAGGTGTCTGAGTTAGATTACAATCCACTCCCTCACTGAAGGGGCTTTGCTCAAGGCCAGTCCTCTCGGTAGAGACCAGGAGCCGCAGCCCTGGTCAGTGCTCTTGGTGGAGGATTCCAGGCCTGCAGGGCTGCAAGAGACTCCGGTGGGGGGTGGGGGGGGATCCCCCGATCAATAGCAAAGTGCAGGTGCACCCACATCCCCACCCACACATGCTTTTAGATGCAGGGCCTCTGTGGGGCGTTTGCAGGCAACCCAATACCAGGCTTTAATGCATCACCCTCCCTCCAAGGGCTGCTCTTCCATGACAATGACAAAAGTGATGATGATAAAGACAGGACGATCCCTGGGAGCAGCGGCAAACACTTTCTGAGCGCTCAGTGTGAGTGACGACTGAGCTAAGTGGTTTAATTTTAGCATCCCTGAGAAGTACCACATTATCTCCATTTATAGTTGATGACTCAGGTTCAGAGAGGTTGAGTGACTTGTCCATGGTCACACAGCTTGGTGAGGCGCCCGGTCACATCTCAAACCCAGGTCAACCTGATGTCGAAGACGTTGCTCTCAATTCCCTAATTCTATACCCTTGGATGAGTTACTTGACCTGGGTACCTCATTTCCATCATGAGTAAAAGGGGGCAACTGCATCAATCACCTGGGGGTGTTTCCAGGTGGCTCATGGAACCCCCATCAATCACCTGGGGGTCACATGAGCCAATATACATGTCAGCACTTCGAACAGCGTCCTGCACACAAGCGGCCAAGCGTGATGGCCCTTGTTGTCATCAGCATTATGATAAAGGTCAGTAGCTGCTAATACACTGACCACAGCCCAAAGGAGTGAATCGGCCCTGCGTTGGAGATTGGACATGGCCCTGTACTTTTCCATATTTTTGTCTGCTATACTTTACTTTAAGTGAAGCCATGCTTTTAATTTCAATTTATTTATTAAGAAACTATCACTACCCTGAATGAGAAACCCATACCACTTGCTCTAATTAATGAAAATGAACATTACTCCTAAAATGTTTTCAAGTTGTGTACATGTGCCACCAGATAACATCATCTCTCCCACCCCAGGGGCTCAGGACCTCTCTGGGGCCAGAGCGAAGGAAGAGCCCCAGTGAGGGATGGAGCTGCCTCCCATCACCACAGACTACACACTGACCAGAGGCCCAGGGCTTCTCCTACAGTGCAAACCCCACTGTGGCTCCAACCAACCGCCCTCGGGGAAGGGCTGCCCTCGGGGAAGGGCTGCCTTCGGGGAAGGGCT